>NC_033641.1:8563766-8700822 GCF_001540865.1 Ananas comosus
TGCGCTGGAGAAGCTTTCCTGTTGCACCTCCAATAGCTGCAACACAACAAAACAAACAAACTTCACAATTGTGTGCATAATTAACAAATATTTGAAAATCATCGTAGGCAGAGAAATCGGCAACATGTTTTGTTCTATATGGATGAAGATTTCTTCCCACTTATTATTTCACCTTATAAAGCCACATATATCTAAGGGCCTCTTTGGCCAGTCTAAAGTTTTGACAGAAGTGTTGATTGAATAGATCTCTCAAAAGAAGCATTAAAAGCTCTTTCATCAACATCCCCCTAACCTGCTTCAGCGGAAGCAGAAGCTAAAATAAAAACTTCTACTTCTAAGGCTGGAAGTTTATTTCATCTTGATTAAGGCACTACACGAGGCAAGATTAAGGCAAGATAACTGGTATAATTAGAAATACGGAAAATGTAGAAAACCTACATTCCACAATCTTGTCAAGGGATGTTTATAGCCATAGAATATCTTCTTTTGTGAGAATCATTCATAAATAAACCAAGGAGCAGATTACCTAACAAGATTAAAGAGGTTTTTCTTTGCTGAGGAAAACCTCAAATCTGGTGGGCTCTGGAGGCCTTAGGTTTTGCAGGAATAGTTTACATATATGCAGCTGTAGAGCATTCCATCCAAAATGAACAGCCACCTCCGTAAACAAGAATTGTGTAATATCACAACATGCATGGTTCGGCGGCAGCAGCAGCAGCATTATTCATTGTTTGATTACAGTAAACAAAATATATAATGAGAGAGAGGTGTATCTTTCTTTGGAGAATACAGTCACAAACAATCCCATCCAAAATTAGATAATATTAACCCCATTGTACTTTGGTTAATAAAGAATTCTTTGACAGTAGAGAGTGAAGAAGTATGGTAGGCAAGCACAGCCATAAATGTACGCAGTCCCATACAGAAGACAAGGCAATTGCAACAACTTCTGCAAGAATCCATTGAAACTAGCAAAGAGTATTTTATTCTACATATATAATACTTACCCTCAACTGAGATGTCATCGTCCTCCATAGATATTGTTGGCAGGGAATATGGAGGAACATTAGGCCGTCCAGATAAGTGAGAGGAGGACGGTTTAGCTGAAGGATCTGCACTCTTTTCCTGCATGGACTGGACAATGTTATAACATTACAAAATTCTCAGCGGACTGAATTATGGAAAGAGCAATAAAGGCACATGACTGCGAAAGAGCATTCTCAGAGAAGAAATAAAAGAGAACCTACATAGTTCATATTTGATCAGTGTACAAAGATTTTCGAGTAATCCCCAATGTAATTCAATTGAAAAGGCAAGGATTTGACATCTAGAGAACATATAGGAAGTTCAGAAACTCCAAGCAACGAATAATATTCCGATAGTTAATATGCTACCAAATGCTAGGCTCAATAATGTAAACAAGTCTAGAGTAGTTTGAGATATGAAAAGCTAAAAGGAAACTTGAGATAAGAAAGGCTAAAGGAAACCAACTTCACCAAGGATATGACTGCTACTCTGAACAGCAGATCGCTGATCGCTATGCATCTTGTTTCACAATGCATGATATGAGACTATGTTAACACCTATTGTTTGTAGCCTTTGAATTATTGTATGAGATATTTCACAAATTATGTATGAAGGCATGAATATTTCTAAACCACTGGCACTGTTTTCAATAGTTTCAAGGCCCCATCTCTGTATTGAGATTTCAATGGGGCCAATTATGCTAGAAATATTGTACCATTTGCTTGCAAGGTTTCTACTTTGTACATTTTCAGTGAGATAAACTGAACAGATAATCAGCAAAATCAAATTCCGCAACTGCTAAAAAGGGTCACATCATTCAGAATTACCCATGGAAAAATCCCGCCATAGCATTTACGATATAACACGTAAAGTATGTATATGCCAGATTACCAATGAAGCTCACTGAAAGAATCTTGGTTAAATTCACCAAAATAATATCAGAAGGTACAGTGGCACTAATTATTTCCTGTTAAACCAATTTATCTAAATGCATGAAGGGCGGAGAGGACAAGTGTCCGTTATGCACTAGAGATGAGAGTAGGAATGAATTTGACATGAGCAGCATGAGACAGGGAGGGGATTAAAGAGAGGAGTCAATAGATAAAAGGCAGAGATAGAAGGGGACAAACCAATAAACACAAAGAAAGTAAAATGAGGACACTTTCTCAAGTCTATGCACCTTCTCTTCCTTTTTTCCTTCATTCTTATGGATTGTAATGTCATATTTAAGAACCTTCAAACTCTCATGACATGCAATCAACTATGTATTGACAGTGCCGTACAATCATATTTCACAGACTAATGAAGGAATCATTAGACATAATAATCCAGAAGTGATTTAAAAAACAACTCTGACTGAAAGAAGCAAAATCATGCACTAAATAATGCCAGAGCTAAATAAGCGCATATTGACGCAGTGTGACTTCAGCACAATATAAAATTTAGATATATGGAAAATGATTACCTTTTTATCTTTGTTCTTCCTTGCCAAGTTATGGTCTTCTTTCCTTCTCTTGCCGCTCTCCTTTTTCTGCCGGATAAAAAAAATGGCTTCAAATGTTTAATTACTAAAAAGACAACCTATAGTGTGAAGTATCCATTCAAAGGCTACATACAGTAACTATGCTATAAGATGCAAAATATTAAGGCTAGCAAAATTTAGAGAATATATTTGCGTACTACGTGGATAGTGTTGGAACTACAAACCGTCAAACTGATTCATGTCCAATATATATATATATATATATATATATATATATATATATATATATATATGATTTTGAAGATGTTAAGTTGTGAACATCCTTTGGAACAAAAATGGAAGGGCCTTCAAGAGAGCGAACAAGTCTAACCAAGTCATATGTGGCAAATCCATATAATGAAGTGTGATTCATCTAGCTTGAAACAATGTCGAGGGCAAAAGACTTCTAGTGACAGCCAAAAGTACATAAGATTAATTGGAAATATATAGATGTGGTTGCTATTGCTTACGTCCCAGAAGCTCTTTTCTAAACGACACAATAACCATGTCAAGATAATATGACATGAATTTATAGGGCTGATACAGGGCATGCATGGCAGAAATTTTAATTGATTAGGACAATCTGGCACTTCTATAAAATGCTTGCATCAATACTCAGTCAAGATGTGAGCTGCTAGACATGGTTAATATGTAAAAACAACCTTGAATTGGTGAAATCATGCTCCTTGTTCTTGCTATGTATTATGAATAATGAAGCAACTATTATTGATTCAAATGTAAACATTACGTGCGTTTATGCATGGGTAGAAGTCTCGTGTGTTACTGCCCTTATTATGCTTACTGTTCAACCCACTTGGTACAAGAAACATAAACTGTAAATAAGATGATTTGTGTAGCTTGCTTGGGTGAATCTACAGGTGCTAGCAAATCTAAAGACATGCTTTCTCTAACATACAAAAGACAGAAATGTCATAGGTCAAGGAATATTCGAATTTAGTTTCAAGTGCTTTTGATTCTCTTCTGCAACATAAAGTAGCTTTCAGGTCTTAAATGGCAAGAATGAATGCTATTATCTGTAAGACTTACATTCATCCATCTGCATCTCAGGGCCACATCTCGTACTGTTTTGGTCTCCAATTCCATGGCTATTTTTGCATAACGAACTACACTTGACAAAGATGCATACCTGCAAGTGTAGAGAACTACAAAATTATAAAAGTCCTCTCATTTAAAAAAAAAAAATCAAACGGAAAGGTGAAAAAAAGGAACATCAATTAAGTAGTAACTAGAATTTAAATCCAGTAATGACCATTCATCACATAAAGAATATAAGAAGGAAGCAAAAAGGAATTCCCCAGAGAAGCTATTCTAAAAGCATAATCTCCCAGCCTTTGATTAAGGTTGTAAGGTATACCCCCCACTAATAGTTTAAAAATTGTAAAAGAATAGGAGCTAAATTGAGGAGTTTAGAATTCAAGTCTCTTTATATTTGCAACAGGTTGGCAGTTAAGGCTAAAGAATAGATGTGTCTTGACAGTCTAAAGCAAGAATTTAAATACTGTGGCACAGGGTCATGCTGTAAACTTGTTGACACAATACGACATGATGTACGTCTTATCGCGCCAATGTGTACCGGTCACAAAAATATCTGTGTACGACACATTATGATATCAAATATTTATTTTCTTTGATACCAATATATTCTTATTGCTTATTATATACTTTTATCAAATCTTTTGCACTTTATTGAGATGACTACTTGTTACTTTTAAAGAAAAGATGATGTTGAGCCATGCGATCGGTACGGGTCGTATCGTGCTAGTATCCTCTTGGCGGTAAGGGACGGTAAGCATGGCGCGTGCTGATGGGCATTGAAAACCTTGGTCCAAAGTGAGAGCCATTTAAATGAGGTCTCTTGTGTAGCTTCCCACCTCTCTCCCCAAACAATTCTAGTTGGTTTTCTAGTTGTCAATGCCATTAATGATTCTATGTTTACCAATAATCATAAAATTTGGTTAAATTCTATCTTTCTCCAAAATTTTATTACTTAAAAATTAGGAATTTCTTATCCAAAACAATTGAATTATACCAAACTAAATAAGCACAAATATTCACAATCAAATTCTCCAACATGTAAGAATAAGAATAACAGAATATAAAGCCCAAATCAATCGAGAAAACGAAAAAGAAAAAGTTAAATAAAAGCCCCCAAATAATCCCAAAACTCACTCATTAAGCCGCTTCTCCAGCATGGCTTGCTCCTCCGCCGACCACTCGAGCGATATCCCCGGGTTGTGCTTCAGCGCCTGTGCAGTCGCCGAATTGCCCACCGCCGCAGCCACGCATCCGTTCCTAGGGTTTCCATTAGCGGCGGCGCCGCCCCCGCCGCCGCCGCCGCCGCCGCCCTGTAGGCCCCGTCCTGGTTCCCCGACGGGTTCGGGTTCGCGTTCGCGCCCATCCAAGAAGCGAAACCCCCCGCACCCCACACCCCCCCGCTTCCCCGAGCCCTCCGCCGCCGCGGCCTATGACCTCCACCGCAAGAAGGATGAGGAGGAGGATGCGAGAGAGAGAGAGAGAGAGAGAGACAACGAGTGAGGGGATTGCCCTAATGGAGGAGGAGGAGGAGGCGACGAGGGGGGTTAGGGTTTGGGCATTGGAGAAGAGGGTGGTGTCGAAGGGGATCCATAAAAACAAATGAAATAGGAATGAAACTATCGGGGGAGGACGAAGAGGAGAGGTTACGGAGCTTGTTTCGGGAAAAATGTACGGAACCCCTTCAATTATAGACAATTATGAAATGCACTCCTCAACTTTTTTTTTTGTAAAAAAAATGCACAGAGACCCCTAATCATTAGCTCTTATGCAAATGAATCCCTGGACTTCTAATTATTGCAATTGGACTGTCTCAACTTTATTAAATAATTTAATATTCTTCAATTGAAGTTTTGGTGGTAATTTTGGTGGTAAACTTGTAAAACTTCAACACACAAGGAAATTTATTTTTTCTATTCTAATAAATGGAAAAAGTGATAACAGTTAAAAATGGATTTATCATATGCTTCTATACTCTCATGCTTAAATATCAAAATTGAGAAAAAAATTAATTTTTTTATATTTTCAAGTTGCATTATTATATGCAAGTTATGCAATAAAAAATGTCCCTCCAAAAAGTAGCCTACTTTGATAAAATTGAGGGGTTCTAAAAAAAAAAGTGCATGCTATTATTTGCAAAAGAGGGGAAATCATGTCTTAGTGCATTTATTTCTTTCTTTGGTTTGTGAGCCCTCAAATTACTTTTTAGAGTTTTTATACTGAAATAAATTAAATATTTTATTAAATATAATATTTCAGTTACTTATTAATCAATTTTGTTTTGCTAAAATATAATTGAAGTTATTAAATTTGGTAAAATTCTTAATACATTTTATAAAATTTTTAAATATTTTGACTAAAATTATTCAATTCTAAAAAAAATGGAGTTGAGAGTCTCAGGAGAAATGCTACCAATGCATCTTTCATAGTGTACATCTTATACTTGTGAATTTTAGAATTTAGAAAATTCTTCAAAGTTTCAATAATTACAAAAAAAACACAAAATTGATAATATAGAGTACAAAATTTTAGCTCTTGGATCTAAGATGCTCATCCCCTTTTAATTAAGGTATGTATAGGTAGCAGCGCTCGAGTATGAATACAAAAAAGAATAGTTGGAGGGGCCATGTCAATGCTCAATAGATGAGGGGTCTCTTCGCATTTGTAGAAGCAGCTTTTTAAAATTTACAAACCGGATATTTTTGAGAACCAGGTTCCCATCTCCACTGGTCGGAGATTAATTTCCGTTTGTGCGTTTATAGACGAAATTTGGTAGCCTTTTCTTAAAATGTTTTTTAATTTTTTTATTTTTATTTTTTTAACTTTGTCAGGTTACAAGAACAGAGAAGTTCCGTAGCCAAAATTTTTTAAAAAACAAAAAAAAAAGGGTAAAAAGCAAAAACAAACTACAAAACGTGGCTAGCTCTGGTGCTGTTTTTAGTTACCTTTTTATTTTAGCACAATTTTGCTGTTTTTTTTGTGGCTAAAAACAGCATCCTCCAATCGAATTCATCTGCAACGCTACTCCTTTGTTTGAATCAAATTCTGCTCTTTCATTACTCTGTCAGGTAATGAAACTGATTGAAGATAGTAAAAGAATTAATTTCTTTGGAAAGAAAAAAGATATTACAGCAGTTGACTTGTTTTTTTTTTTTTTTTTTTTTTTTTTACTACCTCTAAAATTCCCATCAGGAGCAGCACAGTACAAGATTTAAAAGGAATGAATCAGATTACGTGCTCGCAATTTGATGCGAGCGGCGGCGGCGGCGGCGGCGGCGGCGGCAGCAGTGAGGCAGCAACAAAGGAAAGGGTTCGATGAAGTTCCGACTTAGCCGAGCGGGGAGAACATTTCTGTGTCACCGGATGAGTCTCAGCTTGAAGTTTGTCGATGAATCGGAAGATTATTTACAGGTTTTTTTTTTCTTTTTCTGGAGAAAGGAAAACAATTATGAGTGCATGATCTTACTGTTGATATGTATTGGTAAAACAAATATGTAATTAGTAGAGAAAATATACAACACCAAGGCACAAATATGTAATTAGTAGAGAGAATATACAACACCAAGGCACAAAGAATAGTTCGCAATCAACTACGACTTGGACGCGGACTTTTAAAGAATTGCAACCTGATCCGAAATCTGTCATCTAACAAAGTGGCCGCCGAACTTAACATAGTTCTTGCTATGCAATCCCCGAGTTAGTTTTCCCTCCGAAACCTCTGTCATTCGCTAGCTTATACACTCGACTTCTAGAAGACATAAAAAGATATAGAAGAAAATCGCAGTGAAGGCAAGCGCAGATTGCGTATAGAGACCTATTTGTTTGAGCGAAAATCACGGACAAAACTACAATTTCTTGAAAGATCAGGAACTACCCAACTTTTTACAGGAGTACTATAAAGATTTGTGAGCTATTGTAAGGAGAACTTAAGAGCAAGAACCATCGATGATTTTTTTCTGTTCCTGCATTACAAAATTCTAAATCTCTAGCAACAAGTAGAGACTAAATACAATAGCACCAGCAGTTTTAATGCGGTCCTACCGCCTTCAGATTTGAAGTATCATCTGTAAGTAACTAAGTATATTTCTCGTTGAATCTTACTAAGGGGAGTGATGGTAAAAGGCGACGCATTCACATTTTATTAGGCTCTCATGTCAAACATGAAGTCCATCGATCCAAGAGAATGGGAAAAAACTAGGAAAGGAAGTCGACAAGGGAAAGGTATTGAAGATTTTAAGTTTGCTAAACCTACCTTGATCGCTTCGAAAGTGAAATAAATGATGCAGATGAACTCACCTTAAACAGCTGTATGGGACACGTGATGTTCAATTTTCCAAAACCCTGGGAATCTCAGTGTTCAGGACCCAGAAGATATATAGAATTGAATAGATATAATCATAAAGCTGGAAACCAACTTGAGTTGCCACCTCTGAGAGATGTATAGACCATTGGGCAAAGACCAAGGTTTTTTGTTCCTAATTTTTATTGTTTCTCGGAGATTCCCATGCTTGTTTGCCTCATTAACTGTATCAAACACAGAGCTTGGAAGTATTAACAAGAAACTATGGAATGCAAGGCATAAAAAGAATGCAATAACTAGGAAAGGGAAAAGATAGTGTACCGAGAGGGCCACGAAATAATCATGACATAAAATACACAGGACAAAATATATTAGAACACAAATTACCTTGAGGAAGTACTTGTTCCTCAGCTTAATAGCCATGCGTGTGCATCTTTTCACGTTAAGTTTCAGCAAGTTATCATTAAACATCTGTATAAAGAATAACAAAACAAAATGTAATTGCTGAACTAGTAATTGCAAATGGTAAAATAACAGATAAAGGTTCCTAGAAACATAACAGCAAAAAGTCAAATACAACAGCTTTCAACAGAAAAAGCAAACCACTCGATAAAGTAGTTGAAAACCCAATTAGAAACTATAACATCTACAGCAGTTAAAGGAAACTGATAATGTTTGTCTTGGGAGACCACTAGAACTCCAATCAAGCTAACAACTAGTCACATGTAAGATATGCCTCAAAAAGTTGGCAAGAGAAATATATCAAAAAGAAAGAAAGAAAAATACTTGCCTTAATTATGTCATCCATAGAATTGGTTTCTCTCATAATCTTTTGGCGGTTTATGATCAAAATGGCTGCCACACAGAACACTGGCAGCTCATCATCCATGTTCTTCTTTGATGCAGATGGGTTGTGGAGAAGATCATCCCTTTGCCAGAAATTGGCCTTCGCCAAGCCGCACAGAGGATGGCTCGTAATTGATCTCACTCCACTGCTATAAAAGGGCCGACAAGTTTGACCATTTCTATAACGAGGCCGCATGCTTTTGAATTTCCTTTTCCCATTCTCCAGACGTTCTCCTTTCATCTCTGTACGTGAATCAGTCCTAAGGTTTAACATTAATGGTTCTAGGCAATTCTCCTCCAACCGCCGAGTCATGGCGTCATCAAAATCAGCAGCCCACATCATCTAGAGAAACCATAATAATAAGAGTTCTAAAATAGAAAACAACAAAAGAATTAAGAAATTGGAGACTAGACAAACCATAATAATTTTAGACTTCTAAAATAGAAAACAACAAAAGAATTGAGAAATTGGAGGCTTCTGGTTCAAATCATTCACGTATCTAGTATGAATTAGAAATGTTAAGGCAGTGGATCATTGGTGCTTGGAGCTTTGCTGTAATGGATATTATAAATCAAAGATTTTTTCTCCAGTGTATTACATATGAAGATTTATATGGTTTCTTGAGTAACAATAGGTCAATGGGTATGTAAATTCAATCTCTGAAACCAAGTGTTCCACCTACTTACCTTCCTTAAATGACTAGGAAATGTTAAATTAAAAACAACAAATTTGTGAAACCATTGTTATTTAAACAAAGATTGCACAAACCAAACAGCATGTACACACATACAACCATACACCATAAACAATATTTAATGCTGCCAAAATTTTTATGCATGCAACAATAAGGTTAGGTTCCAGGAGCAACATTTAATAATTAGACTTGATGTAAGAATGTTTCTTAAGGTTGGCAATCAAACATGTACGAGTCAAGTGACAAAAAACAACTTCAATAGTCATCAACCTATGTTTCTCAGAATGGCAACATCTCGTAGAAACAAACCTCCCACATGCAAAGGGCCTCATCAAAGGATAGCTCCCGTCGGAAAAGCACCAACAACATTCGGAAAGCAAAATGAAGACTTTCAGCTCCAATAACTGATAGATGTTCAAACATTTCTGCATCTGTTAATTCCAGGATCTTCCACAGTGCTTGCAACTGCCTCATGACTCCAGTCGGTCCTTCCATCTGAAAATTTTCACGCTAAAGAAAGCCAAAGAAGATGTGGTTTCATCAACTCAGTAGAACAACAAAACTGGATAGAAAAATACAATCAACAAAGATGTTAAAGCACCATTCTTCGTAGAAGCATCTCGAAGCACCAAAAGGCATCCGCATTATCCTCATAAAGGACAACAAAAGGGGAAAGCAAATCGCTCATACCTACAACATAAACAGCCCTTGTTAGATAAATGTGTTAAATGGAAGGACGTGGCACAAACTAATGTGCCATTGTTTCTGTCACCCATTTTTTTTCCCTTCTTTGAGTTTTACAAACTTAAAAGCGCTTGGTGATGAATTTGTGTAGTTCCAGTATTGTTGCCTGATTTTCAAACTCATCCTTTTTAAGAAAACAAGAATACAAAAGGTTAGCCATATCAATTTTTTTGTTTTAATCAAAAGACATAGAAGTAGAGTACTTAACGAATACAACTATAGCAAAATCAAAGAAAATCATTGCTAAGCAAATTCAAGCATATAAATTTTTAAAGAAAAACAAATGTTAAAACATGTAAACAATTCCAAACTGAACACTTAGACTACTACAGTGAGGCAACTGTATTGAGTTTGGCAATAAGCAGAATATTCATGATACTGAAACAAAATGAGGAGGCAAACCTTGGCAGTATCCAGTAGCAGGATCAACCCATGCATAGACGGCAAGAATATCTGACATTCTGGCCATGTTTTTTGAGTCTTCATAAAACTCGAGATGATTATCTGTTCGAACCACATCAACAACTGCACAACCAGGTGATTTCACATTCAGGCATATGAAAGCCATATGTAATTCAGCACTAAAGACACCTTTCAATTAACAGTTTCAAAATTCAATAATAGTTGACAAAATGATGGAAATCCACTATAAATCATGAATTTAAAATTGGCGCCTTGAATATTGCAACATATATTAAACCTTAAAATGTTTTGCTTTTTCATCATTTGCCTCCTTCCATCATCACTCCTTAGACAATTTATATACATATAAAGTTGAATATTAGTCAGAGTAAAACTCAGGTGAGAAAATGTGAGATCACTATATTAATGGGAGTTTCCTGCATTAGCCATAATACTGCCAGCTTACCGATTCGATGAAGAGTCCAAAGCCACTCAGAAACTCTATCTTCATTAGCAACTAAACTACTGGTCGTGGTTCCATTGACTATAGCTTCTTCTGGAGCATCTGATATCCTTAAACCATCTACAATTTCCTTTTTAAAATCCCCATTCTTTGCCCAATTTCTTTCAGTACCACTGTTACTTGCTCGTGACACATCATTTGACGAAGAAGTTGATTCCATTATGAGATCTACATTGTTGTTTATTTGAAAGCTATGCACCTGTCCATCCTGGAATCCTAATGTTTGTTCAGTAGCATAAAAACTACTGTCCTCGTCCCTATCCCCTTCCCAGAACAAATTTGTTACAGGCAAAGGGGGGAAATCATAAAAGCTCTGTGTGTCATACTTGGGTTCATCAAATTCATTTTCCGAACTTCTCAAGAAACTGTTATATGTAGAATTACAGGCTGGGCTATCTGTGCTTTCCCTGAAACTACCCAGCTCAGCTGAATTACTACAGCTCTTCCTTTTGTTTGCAGACAAGGTTTCTGTATAGCCGTTGTTTGACTCAGAGTTTTCTTCTATTCTGTTAGCAGAATCTCGAGAAGCTCGCCAACTTGTAGTTGCTTCTTCTCTATTGTTATTAGTATTGTCTTTTGACAAAGTCCTCACATCCATTACTTTGGAACCCACCACATAGGCAAGTTCTCCAGTGCCGACGCTTGAGTGCATCATTTGGCACTGCCTGATCAAATCTTCATACCTTTCTCTGCAAGGAAAGATTAATTGTTCAACAGTAAGGTCTAGATGATCCCTAGATGGAGAAGACACAGAACATAATTTTAGGAGCATGAATAAAAATCTTACATTAAAAAGCCCATTGAAAAAAAATGAGAGTTCAGATTGTCAGATCACAATCTCATAGATCCAACTTCTATTGGTATGTACATAGACGAAAATAAAAAAAAATAGTTTTCTTAAAAATGCTTCCATTCCATATTAACAACCATATGATAATCTAGAAGGACGAAAGAAAACACCGAACCTTCTAGCCATCCTCAGTTGCCTCCGGCATTCAGAGGTGCTACTCAAGGCATAACAACCAAGAAGAAACTCCCAAACTTCTGCTCGAATAGACGGATCTACACCCTGCTTTTGTATGAAAAGACAATCAATATGTTCATGTAAATGAGGAATGCTCAAAGCTTGCAGGATAACCAAAGCCAAAAAAAAGAAGAAGAAGAAAGAAACAAAGGAGGGTGAATTGGGTAAATATGCCACCAGGAATGTTATTGCTATATGCGTTCCTAATTTAGATCATAAGCACACTGCTGAAACAATTTTATACAGATCTAACAGCAGTAAAAGAAGTTGATTGCAAACACACTGCTGATGGTCTGTCATAACAAGTACATTGTAAAATATTCAGCTATGAGGTGTTACCAAGCTCCTCCAAGTTAGAACAAGTAATAGCCCTAGATATACAGGGTCTGTAAGAATGTTGTCATATGATCTATAAATGCAGACAGCTGAATGGCTTCCTTTAGGATAAGAAAATATGCTCATACTAACTTTCTGGTAATAGAAAGTTGAAAGATGCAAAAGAACATTTATAGGTAATCAATTGTAACAAATAACAAGAAATGATTAGGTTGAAAATACAGAGACAAATGGCAGGTCATTTATATGAAAAGTTGTAAGCTACTTACGCCCAGCACAATCAACTTCAGTGCTTTACGAAAACCTATAACCTTCCCATCATTGTCAAAAATTGCTTGCCACTTTTCTGGCTTGAGCATTTTGTTTCCCTGTTCAATAGGATGTATAAACAACAAGAAGAGATAGAATAATATATGAAGGAAAAACTCATAAAACACATCAATATGCAATGTAAACAATAAGACTTAATTGTACAAAATTTTCTTCTTTTTGGTCCAGTACTCAATACAAATTCGTCTTCATGAGCATAACTGTAGACCTAGTAGAGATGATCAACAAAAAGGTCAACTTGCAACCCAGTTAAACAGAGACACAAGGAAAATCCTAATGCAGGAAACCGTAATGCAGGTAACCTTTTTATTCCCTTCTTCTTTGTCCATCTATGGATGCCCTTTGCCAGTTATGCAGATAACCATGTCGGCTCTATCTTAAACTACACTTCCAACTTACAGCTTCTAGTGAAAACACTCAAACACAGAAACAATAGATCATTTTCACAGCAACCCTCCACCAAAATACCACCATATGATACACTCTAAATATCATCAGTTCTTCATCATTTCCTCTTAGGTTTTCCATGATGCGAACGACTAATCCAGGTATTGTAACATTAAATAGTAGTAACACATGACAATACTAAAGATACTTCTATAACTTCAAATCTAACATCAAATTTATACAATCGATCATCCCTAGCACAAGTGGCAATAGGCTTGATGGTTGGTACCTGAGGTCTTAAGTTCGAAATCTAGTTGCTTCACATTTCCAGCTATATTCATTTCTTGAAAAAAATAAATGAAATGGATATTTATGTTACTCGTGAAAGCTCTTTGTACGGTTCCTCTCAACTAGGTGGCGTCTAAATTGAGCACTTAAAGAGAAGGTCTAGTAATTTTCAATGGCTTTCGACCTTGCTTTACAACTTGCATACAGAGGAAGCCTCGAGAATCCAAATAAATATTAATGAAGTAACAAAATAACTTAAAAAACACTCCAAATCTAAGAGAAATACAAATTAATCACCATCCTACTCTATTAAGAAAAAGTAATCCTGGTGTAATAAGTAAACTAATCCCGCAACTCCAGATGAAGTAAAATTAACAACAAATTTTTGCGTTCCAATTTAAAACATCAATCAAGGGATTAATCTTCTAAAGTAATTTGAATCATATACGAACTCTACCCACTGGAAAACTCAAAATAAGGTGCAATTATAAGACAAACACAAGATAGAATCGAGACCTTCGAAGGCGAATGCTGAAGGCATGGCTCCCGAATCTCCTTCACGATCGAGCTCACGCGGTGTAGATTCACGACCCCTCGCCGTCCACCGCCATCGCCACCTCCCCCCTCCGCCGCCACCTCCACCGCCGCCGCCGCCCACCTCGCCGCCTCACGCTCTGCACAAACAACGAAACCCACTTCACATCCCCGCCCCTACAAACAACAACAACAACACAAAATCGGATCCCTTACACGCTTCAAAAACTGATCTCAACGCGACCTAAGAGCCCAAATGAGGGCGAAATCGAGGGAAAGGGAGAGAGAGAGGAGGGGGGGCAAAACCGATCTCGATCGAGAGATCGCGAGGAGGAGAGGACGAAGTCGGGGTCGGGATCGGGATCGGGGGACGGATTGGTACCTAGAATCGGGAGGGGAAGGGGGATCGGGGGGCGCCGGGGATCGATCGGGGGGGAGCTCGGAGGGGGGCGCCATGATCGGGGGTTCGGTTTCCTCGCATCGATGAGGCGGAGAGAGAGAGAGAGAGAGAGAGAGGAGTGAGAATTGGGAAAAATAGTTGGTGATAAATAAATAATAAATAAATAACTATTAAATTAAAGATTTTTTAATAAAAAAACAAATAATAAATAAACAATAACGGCTTGAGTAAAAATGTATCGATACCCCCTCAATTATGTATATGTTGAAAGAACGCCCTCAGCTTAATTTCTTTTTTTCTTTTTGGGGAGGGAGAAATGTACGGAAACCACCTCCCCTATAGAATATTAAGAAATGGCCCCTCTTACTTTTTTTATTATTATTTTTTTATATTGACACCCTATTATAGCTACTACTTGAGTAAAAATGTATAGAGACCCTCTCAAGTATCTGAAATTATGAAATTGTACAATCAACTTTTTTTTTTAATTAACACCACCTAAGAAAAAATTTGCTTAGGTGAAAATGTATGGAAACCCCTTAAACTATAAGATATTTAGAAATTGTCCTCTGAGCTTTAATTTTCTAATCAACACCTTCTAATTTTTATTTTTTTCACAGAGAAAAGTTTATAGTAGTCAAAATTTTTGTTAATTATAAGGGCTTTGTGAGTTATTAGCAATCATTTATTTTCTAAAATATAAATTACTTTTATTAAGATAAATTTTTTTAAGTCTTTTATATTTATTTGAAAAAATATTTAATTCTAAAAACACGAAGAGGTCTTATTCAAAAGAATAAGTTAATGTTGAGGGGTCAAGTCCAAAATGTTATATTTTAGGGGCCTCCGTACATTTTTTCTCGGTACGAACGAGTGAAGGTGGGAAAACTATTAAATAAACCGAGTGTATCCGTATAAAAGTGCACCGCCCATCTATTCATCGTCCATTTCACTCTTAAATACAATCTGACCGTCCAAATTATGAATAACAAAACTGAAGACCTGAGAAATGGGCGGTTGCGATTGACGCGTGACATGGTACAGTGTGATCAGAGAGCCCACGTGTGCTGCGGTGCACGAGTGTTTTAATGCACCCGGTGTAGGGAGTAGTACGTTAAGTAGGAGAGAGGGGCCCATTCGCTTCGGGGAGGGGAATCCTGTACAGCGCCGGTTGTACGAAAAATATTAGTTGTACACGTGGCATCGTTTTATTGGTAAATTCGGTTTGTACTATATTTAATTATTAAATAGTTGTTTTCGTCCTTTTGGAGCTAAATCATAAAAATATAAAGGTCGAGAGGTTGTTTCAGAATAGCGTATAGTTGAGGGGTCTCCATACATTTTTCCCTCCTCATTTTTGTTATTAAACCCCTTGATAATATTATATTTGTAATTTACTCCTGTTTAAAAAGTATAGTAACCGTATATACACCCCATGTGTTGCACGATCCTACGCCTTGGTGGTCCCCACAACCCATCCTCATGTCGGCGTTGACAGTTGACCCAACAACCAAATCTTTTTTACTCGTTTTCTCTATAAACTTCGATTTGCCCCTTGTATTATATCGTATTTTTATTTTGCCACCCCCCTAATTCAAAATTTATACTAAAGTATTCAGTGGTACGGCATATATACCCGTCGTGTAAAAAATTATACTCAGTTATTCTGTAGTTTTATTTTTATTTTACTCTAATGACATATTGTTCAAAAAAAATTATTTTACTATATTTGACTATTTTTTAAATTTAGAGAACATAATATACCATGCAAAGACACATATTAAACAAATGACTAAATTACATAAAATCCTCATGTTAATATCTGTTTTTTCACTTTTCCTTCCTGTCATTTAAAAATCTACACTTTGTCATCTTGTAAAATAAAAAATATTCACAAGAGGGTACAATGTGAACTGTGATGACAAAATGACTAATTTGCCTCTCACCATTTTCGTCTCCTCCCTCATCATGCTCATCCGCCGCTTCGATCGGCCGTGGTTCTTTCCATTTTTTTCTCCACCTGCTCCTCTTTTCCTCCTACAGTCTCGTCGCCCCTCTATTTCGATAACAGTAGTAAGAAAATCGAGGTGAGCGTGGATGAAGAGGTGGGTAAGGACAACGAGGGCGAAGGTAAGGCGGCGAAGGAGGGAGGGGGGTGTTTGTGGGTGTGGACGGAGATGTGGGCGAGGGCGAGGCAGCGGAGAAGGGCGAGATGGCGAGGCGGAGGAGGGCGAGCCAGGAGGAGAGGAGGTTGCGAGTATTTTTCGTATAAAAAATATAATAATATTTTATAAACGAAACCGTAACGGGGCACTAACGGCGGAGGGTGAAGTGAACAATTTTTATTTTATAAAAGGGCAAAGTATAGATTTTTAAATGACAGAAAAAAAATGAGAAAACGGGTTTTGAGAGGAGAGGTTTTCTATAATTTAGCTTATACATTTCACACATCATTTTCTAAAATTCAGTAATAAATGTCTCAAAATCAAAATCTTTAATTTGTTGAATACATATTCTAAAATATTCAACAAGCCTACATATCATAAATTATAAGATTTGTACATTTTTTAACGATACCGGTTAAACATTATAAATTATTTGATTTCATAATAATAAATTTTTCAAGCCAAGTGATTTTTTATGCATAGGTTATTTTATGGGGTAATTGCCTGTATACCTCTCAAAATTTCGAAAACATCTCATTTATTCCTATTTGTTTTCACAGCACTCGTTAAGTTAACTTGAGTTAAACGTGAGTTAAATATCTACAAGAGTTAAAAAAAAAAAATCAAAATGCTTGTTTTGCCTTTAACTTAAGGGCCCGTTTGGTTCGAGTAATATAATATTACAAAGTATCTCGACATATCTAGGTATCTTAGATTTCGGCGTGAAATTACTACTGATGCTGCATTAGTACGTTTGGTTTAATACAGTAATGTAATACTAGATTACAGTGTTTATAGCATTAATACATTTGGTTCAGTTTATAAAATTTAGTAATCCTGATATAAAAGTATAGTTTTTTCCAAAATTGCCCTTATTGTGGTCAGTTGAATATTATTTTTTTACAAAAATATAATTATATTAATAAGTAATAAAATAAAAAGACCTAACATGAAAAAAAATTAACGTTGCAAAAAATTAATTTCAACCCATAAAAAAATAAATAGAAAAAATATCATTATACATAATGAAAAATCATACAATAACAAATAAATTTCAATTTTAAAACTCATCTATAAACAAAATCATTAACCAAACATATAGAATATATATTTTTCATGTTTAATATCAAACAGTACTATTACCAAGTGTTCGTGTACGAGAGAGAAAGAGATATAGATAGAGAGAGACGTGCGAGAGAGAGAGCGAGAGAATGGGGCGTGCGAGAGAGAGGGAAGAAGGCGAGAGAGAGAGAGAGCGAGAGAAAGGGGAGAGAAAGGGGCGTGCGAGAGAGAGGGGGGAAGGCAAGAGAGATGAAAATAATACTGTTAATTAGATTTGAGGTTGTTGGAGGGTAAAATTGTTATTTTACATAATATGTAGTATTAACGAGTTTCAGTAATGTAAGATACACGATCCCCCTCCTATTAATATTTTCGATGTAATTCTGCTCGATTTGTAATGTTACATTAACGACTACATTACATAGCGGATTAACCAAACACAGTTATCCTGGCAGGATTGCCTGTAATCCTGCCAGGATAACTTGAGCCAAACGGGCCCTAAGGGCAAATAAGAAATGTTGGTGATGACAGAAGGATATATTTGAAAAGATTAGAAATCAAAATACTTTTTGTATTCCTAACTTAAAGGCAAATAAGAAAAGTCAATGATGGTGAAAAAGTATATTTAAAAGGACAAAATAATAATTTTATAGAGATAACAGCTATTGTTAACCGTTCATTAACAAAATTTAACTAAAAAAAGATATTTTCAATATTAGCCTTCTAAACTGGGTAAATCAAAAAATCAAAAATTTTTCAAGAGTATATAAGCAATTGCCCCTTATTTTATAGATATAGAGCACATATATCAAATTGAATTTTAATTTAGAGGCATTAATTTTAAAAAATTGATACATCAGGTTCAAGCAATAAGTCAAATATTTCTTCTCTTATTCATTGCAAAGTGCTAGTTATGAAAATGGATATTTAAATAAGGATATAAAAAAAATATTATATTATATTATATTTTGGAAAAATATATTTGAATTACAAGCACCACCTAAACGCCTAGTAATTGGTGTTAGCATTATATTTCTTTGTAGATTTGGTATATGTGATTGAAGGATTCTCCTGATCTTTGATTGAAAATTAGAAAATTAAAAAAAAAAAATTGAACTAGGGACCTCGATGGGTACGGATACTCAAAATTTTATCCGAATTTAAATCTGAATTGAGTAGATTTACTTGATGCTAAACTGATATAGTTTCGAATATGGATATGAAAAACGAAAATCTGACGGATTTGAATTTGGGTATAATTTTATTTATACCCAATCCAAATCTGAATCTGACCGAATTGATTTTACATTATAAAAGAGATTACCTAAGAACATGCACGTTAATGGTAAATATTATATTATATAAGCTTGGATAATTAACTTGTAAACTTTGATAGATGCCCTCTTGAACTTTAGCTCTTTTTATAAATATGTATTTGAATTTTTAATTTTGATAATTGTATTTTTTAAAATTTTATCAAATAATTGCCCCTCGCCTCAAGTTATGTTATTTATTATACAGTCATTTTGATAGGATATTATGCACATATTCCCGTAAGACTTAAAAATATAAAAAATCTTTTCTCTCTCTCTCTCTCTCTCAATTTTGATAATTAAGCATGATGATTAAAGAATAGCTTGAACTAAACTTTAATGTTATCAACTCTCTTGTACATGTTAGAATATAAAAAATAATTTGTTCGTGTTTTAAAGCTTTATAAAACTATATACGATATATGCAACCAAAATGATTATGTAATTAATAATTTTAATTGAGAAGAAAAGTTTATTAAACTATTTGATAAAATTTAGAATAAATAATTGTCCAAATTGAAAGTTCATACATCTACTTGTAAAATAGCTGAAGTCAGGGAGTCTCTATACGTATTACGCATGAAAAAATAAGAAAAATATTTATTCTACACCCAAAAATAGAATGTAGATTTTACACCCCTAATTCAAAAATTGATAAAAATTCAAATGAATTTTAGTAAAACAAAGAAAATGATGTGATAAGTAAAAATTTAATGGCTTGCGAATAGTATAAGTGTAAGATGTACACTTTATTTGGAGTGTACCAATAGTATTACTCGGAAAATAAAGATACTTATTTGCATTTCCTTCCATAATGGCAATTTTTGATAATAAATATAGCAATTTATAGTCAATTTAACCTTTAATTAAACTGAATTTTAGGGGATACTTTTTTAACTTTTTACACTGTAATTTTGATCATGTAAAAATTTGAATAGCAAAAGCTTGGGACCCCTGAAATGTGCTAAGAACAAAGAGGAGATAATAATAAGGAAAACTTCAAATACCATCCTGTAGTTTTGCATTTTCTCACTTTAGTACCATGTGGTTTAAAGCGTATTACTTTCGTACCTTGTAATTTTCTTTTTCTCTTTTTATTATCTCCTCTACTAATTTTTTTTTGTTAAATTAGTAACAAAGTTAAAATTAAAAGATACTAAAGTAAACATTCGATAATGTATAGATAGGGCATCTGAATTTTTTGTATATAATTTCACAAAAAATTAACGGAGGGACTGACAAAAAGAAAAAAATGAACCACGGGATACAATTAATATATTTTAAACTATAGGGTACTAAAGTGAGAAAGTCTAAAACCACAGGGATAGTATTTGAAGTTTACCCTAATAATAAATATTTATACCAGATTCCAAATCGGAATTTGGAATCTGGTGGGAATATTCCTCGTAATAAGTTCACATCGAAAAATAGTAATTCCACTTAACGCTAGGCTTTGTTCCAACTAATTCCTACTCGGACTTTTTATGGAAATAACCTTATAAAAATTCATATTTGGATAAATAATCCTCTGAAAATTTCTTTTTAACGAACTAACTCTCTTTTTGCCAACTAGGCAACATACTAAAATTTTCTTTTAAGATATTGAACGATTTACCGTCTTCAAATATATCCTAACAACAACATAAACATCAACAAATTAATACAATCTTAACAACTTAAAAAAATTTTAATAACCTATCATACAATCCTAACAATCAAACAAAAATTCTAATAATTCACATACAAACCTAACAACCTCATTTTTTTTCTTCTATTTTTCATATATAATCCTAACAGCCATATAAAAATTTCAACAAATCATATTTTTCAATTTTCAATATATAATTGTAACGATCATATAAAAACTTTAACAAATTATATACAATCTTAACGGCATTAAAAAAAAATCTAAGAAATAATCTTTAAGAATGATAGGATATTAAAAGACGGAGAATAGTTCGACGTTTTCCTTCGAGTATAAGCAAGAATTAGCTATTACAGGGATATATACAAATATGGGGATAAGAAAAATAGTGTTTGAATGAAAATTGAGTTGTTCCCAGGAATAAGAAAAATAACGTTTGAATAGATAATATGAAATAAGAAAAATATTAGATAGTTTTATATAGAAAATGGAGGTGTTGGTGGGGATAGTTATAACCGGTTATTATAGGTAACCGAAAACTACTGTTCTCGGATAAAAAATTACTAACCAAACACTGCAAAAGACAGTGAACAATTTATCGCTTTTAATATAAAATTTCACTTCCACACTTGGCAAAAAGAGGGTTATTTCGCCAAATTTTTTTTGTAGGATTATTTAGCCAATTATAATTCTTTTGAAGGTTATTTAGAAAAAAAAAAATTCCCTACTACCGCTAGCCAAACATTGCAGAAATAATGGAGACAAACTAAAATCCTCATTAGATATATTTTTCACAATCTCTAAATTTGTCACTATAAAAATTGAAAAGAACTAGTTCCTTGAGTGAGAACCAAAGACAATTGAACACGAAATAAATAGATAAATAAAGTACATAGGTAATTTACATAGTTCTGTCACTAACTTACACGCACATGGAAAATGACGGATCAAAGACTTTATTATTGTCAGAGTAGATTACAAAAGTTATCAAACTACACCTAATGTCCTCATCCACCACAAATAAATCCTCAATAAAACTAAACAGGTAAAAATGAATAGAAATTACCTGAACTATAGATCATTCTAATTTTACTGCCTAACTTTTCAGTCGATCAAAGTTAATATATTTCACATAATTCTCACAACTATAAATTCACTAAAGTAATTGATTTAAATTTTAAAATTAAAGTGTTGTTGACTGACTCAAACAAAAAAAATTGAAGTGTCGGGTAGTAAAATTAAAATTTTGAACGATCCATAGTTCATGCATATTTTGTGCACTATTACGAACTAAAAATATTTCCAAAAAGACTAAAATCCAACGAGACTAGAAAATAATCCACCTTCTTGAAATGAATTGACCTAAACATATTAGGAACAGAAAAACTCCTTCTGGCCCAAGAATTTGAGACACATTCAACAAAATAAAAATCTTCGGACAAACACTGCCTTAATTTGTAAGTAGGTAAAAACAATATTTAAGAACATCAGTTTCACTTACTACACATATTGACATCAGAACCACCTCGCACCTTCCACATATAAATTCAAATATAAGGACCACAAAAAAGGTAGAAAAAATGACAGATGAATACTTCATTATTTAGTGGAGAATAATAGAATGAACGAAAAGGAAGTCCCGATATTGAATTTTACCTATACAATTGAGGGACCCAAATGAGACTTAACAGCATTTCAGCTTCGGAAAAGACCCTTATTGCGCCCCATCATTTACACTGCATTTGCCAGCTTCGGCCTTTCGGCATCGCCATTGCAACTGATACACACACACACACACACACGTCTGTTACAGTGGAAACATATGGCGGTATGTTTTAATGGGAATGAGTTGATGAAGTACTACAACCAGATGCCTTATCTGTGTCTCGCATACGGGACTTAGACCTGAGAATATAACCGCGAGCGGCCTTCAAAATCTGGCCCACTTCTCTCTTGTACTGCAGAAAAAGATCTGAAGATGAAGAAAAAGCTCGAATGGAGCACTGGAAATAAATATATATATATTTTTTCTTTATTTCGCACGTGGGTGGGGTTGTATTCTGGGATTGATTCCTATCAAACAGGATCTTTCAGGTAACACAGGTATCAAAGCGAGGTCCTAAGCACCCACTTCATTCTCTAAGGTTGTAGGTGCGATCCCCAACTTCCTCATTTAATGGGTTAAAATTTTTCAATTATATTTTAATAGATTAAATCCGCACCTCTTATCTCACTATTATCCAAGCGCCTCTCATAATCTTCATGCATGTGAAGGGGGATGTTTAAGAATATTTCTGAGCAGTTTCCTATTAGACCGACCGTTAAAGTTTTCTGCGTAACACAGGGTAGGGGCAGTAGGGGATCTAACTATAGTTAAGACACTACCTTAAAAAAGTATGACGACCAATGAGATTGCAACGATATACATGTCTAAACAACTCCGTAGTTAAGATAAAACTTGAACAAAAAAAAAAAAAAAAAACAATAAGATTGCAATGATATCCGTCTCCCCTGCAACTAGTTTCATGACACAAAAGTTGAGAGGAAATAGAAGAAGTTATACCTCCTCAGTGGCTCCAGATTTGATTCTTGATTGTACAATGCACCATTTCTTCATGTTTACACCTGCCAAGGGTCCAGAATTCAGTAACGCAGCAGAACAAACAGAATCCAACAACATGATTAATCACTTGGAAGATATTTAAGATGCATCTAGGAATAAAATGGACTTGTAAATAGCAACCAACCAATTTTTATCTCCAACATGCAGTATGTTGTGGAGCTCGTTCTGATGGACCACCGGGAGTGAATCTGCAATTCGCAAGTAGAATTCTTAACATCAGACAACACTTTTCACCATTCAGCTCTTAAAACCCAGCCTTACATGCTTTACGACGACAAGTTTGGAGTTGCCATATTCCAAATCCACGATAAGCTGGACTTCTCAAAGATTAAATTTTGTTAACATTGTTCTGATAAAAAACAATAAGAAAACTATATTGGATTTTATTGGGTTATTGGATGTTTTGTGATTTAAAACTTGTTAAGATTTTATTTTTCGATTTTATCTTCATTTTAATCCTTATCTTTATCTTTATCCTAATCCTAATCTTTTTCATATAATCTTAGACTTATCTTGTTCTACTCGGATTTAACGCGATGGAACAAGATTCTCGCCTTTGATTATAAATATGGGGTGAGGTTGCACGAGTTTATGAATAATAATAACCCGAGCATACCTAAACCCTCTCGTCTTTTTCTACTTTCTCGCTATTAATTTTCGCCGAGTTTTTGTTGCTGGATCTGAAGCTGGTTGGGTTCATCTTGCGCCACCTTGGAAGCGTGCCGACGGGGTGGAACGTTGTCGTTGTATCGCTAGGAGCAATTGCCGAAAAGCCTCGCACGTGGAGGGACAATTTCGCTTCTAGGACAGTGTTCTGCACGCCTCGATCCACAGGCCTTATCTAAACCTTATCTTTACAATATTTTTGTTTAATTTTGTTTCGGAATTTTTCTATAGCTGAAATTGAATTTTCGAGTTGTTTTTAAACAGTATTGTAGTAAAAGATCTTAAAGATTTTCCAACAAACTATAGTGAACGTTAATATAGAAGCATTATTTTGAAGATTAAGTGCTTAGAAGACAGTAAACCGGACCACTTTCCAATTTTTTTATGCATTTTCATCTAGTTAAATTTGTATAGTACCATATCTGAATAGTTATCTTTCTTGGAAGGTAAACCGAAAATTCATTAAAGAGAAAAAGAAAAGTACAATACCTGACTTTGTTTAGCTTATGAGAAGGCAAAAACAAAACAAGAGGTAACACCATAAAATTATTTAAAATAAGTAAACAGAAACAAAAAGAATCACATTTGGAAAGCAAACATTCAGATCTTGCCATTCGGACGAAAAAGTAAACAACTCAGCCCATGAATCATACAATTAAATTTTCAAGTACCTCAAAGTAGGAACCAAATGGAACATCATGAGCTTGCTGCAGTGTTTCATAAACCTGAAATAAAATGGTGAAAATTTTGTTATAGCATCAAGGAGCCCAACTTAGAATTAGTTTCCTCTAAAGGAAGCCAATCAATTAGACTTCATCTGAAACAGAGCACACAAAATAATTATTTTTAGACTAATTCAAGCGTACCAAAGATTTCTTATCGTTTGACAGAACAATGTGCTGCAATTCTGTCACCGCGGTGTCCGGAGGACATAAGGGGCTGTGACATAGCGATCGGAATGTCACTTCGCGGACTTGGCCATCGTATTTGTCGGAGTCATGCCATTTGCTTATCTGAGAAAGGAGAAAACATAAAAGACCAAAAATTCCCAACAACCACTTAGCTAGTTGCTTCACATTTCTAGCTGAGCTCATTTTTAATGAACGAAGCAGATAGCTTACTACCTCTCTCTCTCCAAAAAAAAAAAAAAGAAAAAAAAAAGAGAGCATGAAGATACCCAACAAATTATTGTTATAATCCCAGGTCTAAAGCTAGAGCTATATAAGCAAGCCAATATGACACAATTTGTACATAAATGTTCCAATAGAGAGGTGAAACAAATCCACAAACTCATTGACACTACACGCAAAGAAGTGCACATTACATAGTACATACTGGCTACTGGCTAGTTCAGTTTCTAAATTTTAATCAACAGAAGCAATTGAGATGTACTGGTTGACACTGAATTCTGGCAAGAAGTGAAGAAACTTACATTAATATTGGTATCCTTTCTTGCAGAGCGGTACTCTTTGAAAAACTCTGAAGCATCACTCAATACAATAGTAAAAAACTGCTCAGCTGTACATGGGAAGATATCCTGGGAAAAGGTTGGCACAGTTAAATGTGATGAGTCACACACATTTGCACACACACTCAGACATGCATGCACGCACACACACACGAGTCACACGCGCATGAACGCATGCATGCATGCATGCATGCACACAATATCCATAGGACACTTACATTAACCACTTCTAGAAGAACTTCTTCATTGATGAAGGCTTTGATCTCTTTGGGTCTCAAAATGTTCTCATCAATACGTTTAACCTCATTACTGCAAGTGAGAGAGCTACTGCCTTCACGCAAAACTGACTGAGCTCTCACCTACTTGCCAAACAATGCATAGGAAGTAAGTATTGCCATTTCTATTTTTGCTGAAACAAAAGTACCGCCATTTCTATAACTAAAGCTAAGCAGCACAAGAAAGATTATTTCTTCAGAAATCCAAATAGAAATTTGCTTGGAAGACAGCTTTCTAAGAAAATGAAGATCTAAGGAAAAAAATAAGTATGACAAATAATTTAGCGACCCTTCCACAATGAAGATACCTGCTTCTCCGCTTCTAAGATTGCTCGATACTTCTTTACTGCATCTTGCAAAGCTTTGAATGCACGGTTTCGGTTCCAAAATGATGTAAATTTATATTTAACTCTTCCTGAAAAGTGGACATATGGAATATTCAACTAAGGTTCTGCACAGTCATATCAAAAGAAAAGAAAATGAGATTTCCAACGGCCAGATGCAGGACAGAAGTTTTAAATAGTAGCACTTTCTTGAACTGCAAAGAAGATTCCTAGCCCTAAGAATTTGAGATAGATTATTGTCACCCACATTCAAAGCAACAATCTTGTAACCTAACAATAAGGATCACTAAGTTCTCAATACAGCATCTTTTAAGGCTTTGTCGAAAGAATGTAAAGTAGATCCACGTCGACTTAATATGGTCATCTAGCCTATAATTTAATCACATACAATGCTTTTCAATGGGCTTGTCTAGTGGATATTCTCTGCTAATTATCAACTTGTTAGTACTGTATAATTACTACAGCAAAGCAACATTTTTACATAAGATCAATGTGTTACGAGAATCAAGAATATAATTTGGCTACCAAAAAAAAAACTTACCATTCGAACTACAAAGAGGAGGTACACCATGTCCACCGGCTCCAATGTGAAGAACGATTGTAATTGCAGGGTTGATACAAGCATGTTGGCTCCATCTTATCTGCATCATTAATAGATGAGACATTGTAACAACTGATGACAAATAAGAAATCAAATAACAGTCAGATGTAATTTTATTAAGAATATGAAGGAAAAAATAATCGACATACCTCATCTATGTCTTCTAAGGGAACAATCACCTGAGGAGAAAACATAAATAGCTTCTCAGGAGAGCAGTCCTGCTGGTGTTTCTAGGAAAGTTTGATAAAAAGAATCTAAATAATCGCTACATACAATTTCTATAGCTTCAAAATCTATTTGAAGTGGAAACCTTTTCAGTGTACTCATGTTTACAGGTAGTCATATTGACAGCTGCGATTCTTCAATTTGAGTGTTTTAAAACTGGTTAACAAGATGTCCAACATAAATGATGTTTGAGAGAACTAAATTAGGCACTATTATTAAGAAAAATAGCATTGGGTCAATAGGTTAAGCAAGTCTAGAGTTCCAAGAGACACACAAATGCATCATACAAGAACTTGAAAATTTAAATAGAGAAATAGAGGAAAAAAAAAAGAAAATCTATCAAGTCATTTGTTTGGAAATATATCAAGTATATGAACACTTCTGCTTGTTCAAAGATCCTATAAAACATTCCCCACCTTGCTTCCAGGAAAGACAAAATACTAAAAAAGGATATACTTTCAGCTTTAAACCGAAAGCCTGTAAACAATTAGGATTCAACTTGCCTTCAAATCCTTCCCGAAAACGTTAGAATGGAAGCAGAGGTGCCATGGAGAGATATACATGCGACCATGGTACAGAAAAGATCTTTCAAGAGCACAAGTATAGCTGTGATAAACAACCTGAAAATATAGTAGTGCTTGCCAAACAATGGCAGAAAACCTCAATAATATGTTAGATAAGTAGAGCTATAATATGTTAGATGAGTAGAGCTGTAGTTTTTGAGAAAATATAAGGACTTGCCTCATCATGAGGAAGTTTAAATATTTCCTGCAGAGGACCAGGCTCTTGATGGGCTGTTGTTGGTCTTTGTTTGTCTAAACATATTCTTCTTCGTGACTCAGCTCCAACAAAACCACTTAAAGAACTGTGAAACAGATAGAAGAGCTATTTTTCTCATTTTCAAAGTAATAGTCACTATGATTGAATCAGTACATTCCAAAAATATGATAAGGAACAACAATGATTAGATCACATGCAATGTTATGAAACAACCAAATAATAGTATAGTTTAAGTGGATATTTGAAGCCACCGTAAGAAACAATATGATAGAAATTCCTCATATGCAAACTGATTCATTGAGATTTTGATCTGGTAAAATAGTAACCTTCTATAGCATTTACAACATTCATGCGAACATAATAAGAAATGATCTCCCTTAAAGGCTAAAAAATAAGCACAAAGAATTCAAATGACTAACAGCAGACGAGGCTAATGATTCTTCAGAATTGTGTAAAACATGATGTTTAAGGAGATTATTGTTATAGTACATATGAAAAGCCCAGAGTACACGCTGGCAGTATCTTATCCATCTGTACTCATAGCTGTGTTTAGAGGAACTTCGAGAAGGGCCGCACCTGGGTTGCCTGAGCCTAATTGCAATACTGGCATTGCTTGATCCTTGGCAAGACCTTCATGCCTACTTTTGAACTGGCCAAGACTTTACAACTCTTAAGGTCCTCGAGGCTTCACTTTTTGAAGATCTTGCCAAGTCCAACCATCAGCGTGTATTAAGCATTAGATGCATCTATATTTATACTAATAGAGCCACTACTGCAGAAAGAGAGGAGAAGAAAAGAGACAAAAGAGGCCATTATTTTCTTGTATGCTCCTCTGAGCATGTTGTAGGACGATCATACCGGTCCCTGTGGATAGCATGTACTTCTCTGGTAACCAAAAGATGTCCAAGTGTCCAACTATCCAATCAACTCTGCCTATGCCCATCTAAGTATGAACAAGCAGAAAATTATTCGTGTTTCTCCCAGATACTTCTTGACAACTCATCTCAAGATAAAGGGTTTGCCATTGTCGTTCCAACAATGATAGTTCAAAGTTCAAACTCTCTCAGGAACATCCTCCTTTGTAATGGTAACACAGAATTGCCAGCCTAATAGTTCTGCTAAGTACAGTTGCAATGCTTTTTTAAGTATGACAATCTTTCCTCTGAAGCATTAAAATAGATCTCTATCTGCCCTACTATCACTAACTGAATTTTCGAATTGATATTATTTACAACATGATACTAGAGATGTCAACGGGTTGGATTCGGGGTGGATTTTCAAAAACCCAAACCCGACTCCAAACCCGAGACCCGAACCCGAAACCCGAACCCGAAATAATTATTTCTTTTTTCAATATTTCAAAATACATTATATTAAATCTAAATTTTAAAATACAAATTCAAATAAAACATCAAATTTATATATATATATATATATATATATATATATATATATATATATAAAATACAAAATAAATTCGGGTTCGGGTAGGGTACAGTCAAAATCCATATCCGAATCTATATCCGTCGGGTTTCTATTTTTGATATCCATATCCAAATGCATATCCATTTAGCATCGGATATATCCGTTTCATTCGGGTTCGGGTTCGGATAAAATTTCGGGTATCCATACCCATTGACATCCCTACATGATACATGAGTCAATTCAGACACAAGCCAGGAGGTCAGGAGTTGTGTCACAATTTTATCAATAGATTATATCGAGCATCACTTCAGATTTTCTAAATTTTGATATCCATTGATAAGAATCTCAATCTCCTCAGCCAAAATTTCATAAAGCAGAGAATGAGGCCCAATTAAAAAAAACAAAACAAGATATTGGGAGTTCAACATTATTGACGAGCGGCACTCAATAGCATCATGAACTGCCATAGACTTGGCTGTGATATTCAGATGATGCAAGATACTCTTATAATTACCAGAGATAAGTTAAAAAAAACCATTTGCATCACCAATATGATTTATGCATTGAAACAACTTAAATAGCTCACCATACCTTATACCAACTAATACCAAAGAATAAATATTTTTCTCATACTACATACAAGAGAAGTCAAAGCGATTCTTCTTGCAGCAAGAAAAAAAAAAGAAGCTAAATAAACTAAGTAGCAATCGAAATATGGAACAAAAATTACCTAGCAGAACTCACAGATAATTTGAAGGTACTAATTTGCACACATACCTGCAAAAAAGTTTCTCAATTAAAATGAAGGCAGAAGAGAACAGGAGTAGCTGCAAGAAATCAAAAGAGATAATAGCATGAATGAAGGACTTACCCTTCCCGATTTGCTATCTAAGCTATACCAAACTGCTCCTGTTTGACCTTCCCTTTCAACTGATATGATGACAGATCCAAGAAGTTTGCATTTGCATACAATATCCCAATCATAAACTGTTATGCTTATCTATTAAAAAAAAAAGAATAAACGAACAAAATCAGGATCAACCAAAAGCAATTTCAGCAGTTAGGCAATACAAATGTCTGAATTTCACAGATTAAGTAAGCGACAAGAATAAACAGCCCATCTTTCTTATGTAAAGGACCTAATTACTAGTGTTTTGTACTGCTATCCTAGTGAGCAACAGAACATTAGGTGAAGATTTATTCACATCCTTCATATGTGCTCATTAGTATTATACTAGATACTTCAACAGGACTGCTAGGTTATTCTGCATTCTGAACAGATTTTTGTAAAAGGAGAAAAAATCACCTATTCTCATTTTAAACGTGAAACAAAAGAAAGCTAGGAAAGGAGATTACATGAGAAATTGTATAATCTGAAATTGCAAATTCAGGTTTGTTGTTAGTTGGCACTAAAAGGTAATAAAGCATGCAATAGATGGAATGTGCAAAACTTTTATAACAAAATATATCAATGCAAAAAGAGGATAACTATATCACATAGAGAAGAAGAATTATTATATTGAGAGCCTCTTGTAAGTACTTCTAAAATCATAACAATTGTCCTAGTTCAAGGCATCCATTTGGAAAAATAATCTTATATAGTACTTTGAAATAGAATCATTGTCAAAGTATTGACATAATATAATCGGAAGAATTACTTTAGGCAGATTCAGGCAATTTAAAGTTGTGAAATAATAATAGAGAGAACCTGGACTGGAAGCTCATAAACACAGAAGACAAATTCTTCTCCCCATAATGGATTTCTTGAACTAGGAACCATGGAGCTGCACATTGGCATGTTAATTGATATGTTTGATTAGATCATCCTTCCTATCTTGATATTCAAATTAAAATCAACCCAAGAATTAGATATATCCAGCATATTTTGAATGACATACAACTCCATTTCACCAAAATCCATGAACGGGAACATATTGCCTAGCCTGGTCCACCATGTTAGCCAAGAAATGGCCAATAAATTTCAACCTTTGAGGCCTTTTAATTTAAGAGAAACCATCTGATGAGATCTACAAACCCTAGAGACATATAAAAGATAGTAAGTTTTGGCCGGTAGGAAGCAACAAACATGTCAGATGGCACGGTGGGCATGTCAAGACTGTTACATGCTGATCGTGTCTACACACGAAAGGACCTCCATGAAGCCATGTGTGGCAGTATGTATCATGCTGATGACAAAGCCACCGTATGGCAGAGGGTAATATCGCATAAGATAATATCATGATCCGTATGCCTAAAGTTGGAGGAGTATTTGACTCAATTAACATGGATGCAATTGATGGAAGAAAGGTGACCTAATAGCATTAGACAACCTGATGGGATGTTGGCACTTAACAGAGGATTTTTGAGCCAGTAAGTCACCAATAAAGGTTAAAAGATGGCAAAACAATAGCATCCTGTAGTTGTAGAGAAAGAAACCAGCATGCAATGCAAAAGATAGGCATAACACAAAAGGGAGTTGCCATGTATTCAGAAAGAAAGCAAATAGATCGTCGCTTGCAGAAAATAGTACTAATTATTTTTTATTGATTTCACATCGTATTATCTTCACCAAGTATATCTTGTCATCACACAAAAGACAGCAACTCTCTGGTTGTTGAGAACAAATAGTTACAAACGGGTATAAGGGGAGATTCACTTTTAAGAATTATTAGGTGAGATAAGAATTGATATGTGGAAGTATACGGAAGTAATATAAGAAGTATAAGGAAAAAAGATAAGTATATGACTACTACTCCCTTTAACTGCCAGCTCTGGGAAGGGAGTATTGCATCACAGCAGTCACACACTTAGTTTTAGAGACTTTTTCCAGTAAGTTTGCGATGTCCAATGATATAACTCCCTCTTTTTTAACCACTCCAGTCTCATGAATTAAAAGGAAAACAAATAAAACAATGAAGAAAAGCACAACACGAATCTCCAGCTTATCCTTGAATCAATGTTAGCTCATGTGAATCGTACTGAAGTCCATCATTATATGATGATAAGAGAGAAAAACAGTGCCAATCTTATAAATTGCATAGAAATCTCCATGTATATAAATATGAAATTAAAACACAAAAATATCAATCGATGGATCAAGCAGATCATCATTCAGAAAAGAGATTGCATCATTGAAACAAAAGGAGAAGGCAGTCACCTGAACCGTTTTTGCTCACCGCAAGAAATTATAGCATAAGGATCTGCCGTCCCATTCAAGTTTGCACCAATTAAATATTTGGCGGCCAGTAATTCCAACTAAAAAGAAACAAATAAAGATACGTCATTATTAAAGGCCTTATACAATACCTTAATGACAAACATCTCTCAACCGACCAGCATGAAATGGAGAACTGAATCAAAATGACTAGTTGAGAGCACAACATGGGGCATGTACAGGTATTACCTTGATTACATACACAATTCCTTGAGAGCCTTCTTCCAACGTAATCGTCTATAAAGTAAGAGCGGAACTGCATGTCAAGCAAATCATATTTCATGGGACTAAAAGCAACTAGAGAGAATAAAAATAATAAATAAAACAAACTATTGGAGTCATCTATGTCACACCCAAATACTCCCATATCGGATAGACCAATAGAGAAGGGACTATGCATGGGTTTACCCCCAACAAATTATTAACAATAGTGTACTAGGTTAAGTCGTTACAATCTATTTCACTGTACAATATAAAACTTCAACCAAGACACCAGCTTGGCAGTTACTGTTGCAAGCTTGTAAAAATAGACAAATATATCATATGTTCTGACTCTGTTCATTTTCTATTTAATGGAGGGGATTAGATGCAACTTATTAGAATATGTATCAGTTTTATCTTATCCTACACTTCAGATAGAATTTCAAAACCCTAACTCTAATTATGTGTTTAATTCTGTGTAATTACGACATAACTAACTGCCTAATCTGTTAGGTTATTCCTCCTTCCCCCTCCAGAATATTGATAAATATATATGTTTTCATGCAGCATGCGCGCCATCCATTTACATACATGTGCATCCAATGCTAGAGTCCACACATTTAGCCTTACAGATTTGAGCAACCACATAAATAACGTATGAATGCTTACAAACATGAACTGTAGTCACAATGCATAAGATTTTGAGCAAAAGGATCCTCAAATAGCCTTAACATTTCGAAGTATTGGGCAGAACATGTAAATTTGTTCCTTTTCCATTCAAAAAACGAATAAATAGATTATTCCTTCTATTACTACTCATAAATTAGAAAAGGCAGTCCAAAGGAGTCTATCTCATCTATAGTTCAAATCCAGAAGTGTATTTCTGCCAATTGGAAATTATCACGTATATATGCATTCACTCATAGCAGCAGCGCATTTTTATGTCTGTAAAAGCTTCTAACACCAAATTAACAAATAGAAAATAGATAACTAACTAAATGATTGGATAAAATTTCACGATTAAAAATAAAATTGGTAACTATATTTCAGGACATTGATTCTCAAGCAAGCACTAAGATCAATTTGACCAGAAAATATAACTCTCTAATGCATATTGAATTTCCAGTATTTTATCAGGCAAAAAAAAATGAGTCTAAGCCTGAATCTCAAATGAATTAACCACACTTTGTCCTCATGACATCAAATTATGAATTGCTTTTTGCTGGATATTAAATATTTAAGGTAAAATTGTATGGGGACCCCCCTCAACTATGAAGCGGCCCCTTCAACTTTACTTATTTGATTGAAACCCCTTTAACGTTTAACTCTTTTTAATTGAATGACATTAATCAATTAAATTGAAGATGTTAATGGAATTTATTCATCAAATTTAATAGCGTTACTCATTTTTTAGCAAATGAAACTAAAACTTTAACAGCTAACAGATAACGGATCCATTAAATTTAACAAAATTTATAACCAAATTCACTATAAAAACTCGAGGTGTCAATTACGAATAAGAAAAAAGCAGAGTTGAGAGGCCTGTTTCAAAGACACTTACTGTTGAAGGGGTGGTCTCATACATTTTTACCAATTTGCTCATATTTGAATACCACTCCACTACTTCATATCAAAGCATAAAACGCATTGTTTCACATAATATCAGAGAAAAAAGTCCTAAATACGAATCTCTTCATGTTTAGAGTCTCATTTAATCTCTCGCTTAATTCAAAGCGATGTGTTAGGACTATAAAATGATCCTGAAGTGAGAGAGAGACAATGATTCATGTTGCTGCAATAATCAACAAAATAAGAAACCTCGTTTCTTTTAAATTCTCTGGAAAAAAAAAACACAATTAACTGATAATATTTGCTTAAAAAAAGGGAGCAAATAAGCGAATCAAACCTCGTCCCTCTCCGATTCCAGAGCAACGAGCTGATCTCTACGCCGAGGAGCCACACGCTCGCCTCCTCCCTCTTTGGTGCTCGTCCTCTCCAACACCAGCAACACGGACACCAACAGGATCGCGGCGCAAATGGCGATCTCCGCCTCCCACAGCGACGGGAGGAGGAATCCGAGCGGCGGCGACGACGACGACGACGCCGACTCCATCATCATCGCCATTAGCGACGATGACGAGAGAGAGGAGATTTCTAGGGTTTCGACCTCGGGAATCGCCCTCGCGCGGAGGGGGTGGGGGAGAGGGAGAGAGCGCGAGTGAGAGAGAGTGAACGAAGCGACGGTTGGCGTGGGGGTAGAACGAGAAAGAAAGAGGGGAGCTACTTATTAAAGAAGGGATAATTGCTTATATATCCCTAAAATGTTTTAAAATTACGAACCTTCTTCTGTTAAATCTTAAAGGGAAAACTTCAGATACCACCTCTGTCGTTTCGCACTTTTTCAGTTTAGTATCTTGTGGTTTAAAGTGTATCAATTTAGTACTCTGTGGTTTCGCACGTTTTCACTTTACTACCCTGTGGTTTAAAGTGCATCAATTTAGTACCCTGTGATTTCATTTTTCTCTTTTCGTCGGCTCCCCTGTTAATATTTTGTTAAATTATATACAAAAAAACTTCAGATACCCTACCTAGGTTTATCGAATATTTACTTTAGCACCCTTTAGTTTTAATTTTGGCACTAATTTTTTTCCTCCGTTAATATTTCGTTAAATTATATACAAAAACTTCAGATACCCTACCTAAGTTTATCAAATATTCACTTTAGTCCCCTTTAATTTTAATTTTGTCACTGAAATAACGAAAAAAATTAGTGCAATGGATAATAAAAAGAGAAAAATGAAACCATAGGGTACTAATTTGATACACTTTAAACCACAGGGTACTAAAGTGAGAAAGTGCGAAATCACAAGGGCTAACTAGATACATTTAAACTATAGGATACTAAAGTGAGAAAGTGTGAAACCACGGGGGTATTTGATGTTTACCCAATCTTTAAAATGTATATAGAATTTATCTTAATTTTAGTCCGTTTTGATTCGACTGCCCAACATTTCAAACTTTTGATTTTAGTATTTAATTTTTTAAACTTTTATATTTATGACATTTGATAATTATTTTAGTGCAAATTTTAGGTCCAATACTAACTTCCATGAATTTATAATCACTTGAATTATATAAAATATGCTAATTAAGCTCAGTTTTACTATTTTTAGGATAAATTTTAATTCGGCCTCTTATGATTTAGCTTATTTTTATTTTGTCATTTTGTGATTCAAAAATTGCACTTAACTATCCTGTAGTTTAACACAATTTTTTTTTTATTATCGTATAGTTTAAAAAGTTATTCATAACTATCTTATGGTTATGTAAAAAAATTTTAAACCATAGAGCGGTAAAGTAAAATTGAGCTGAATTGCTGGGCGTCAAATTAAAGTTTATCATTTTTTAAAAAAGAAAAAAATCAAAGAGCTTAGAGCGTGCTAGTTTAGACCGAAGTCCAGCGCGGAACTCGTGAGTTCATGTAACTCGAGAACGTCGACGTTTGGAATGGATAAAATTTCAGTGGGAAGCTGCCTAACGAAGCCTCGTTGAGAAGCCTTCGATCTAAAACTGAAAATAAAAAATAAAAAATAAACTCCAGAGGAGAGAATTGTAATCTTCAAATAAAAATAAAATTAACACGTGATGGTAAATCGGGGGCGCCTCAATGATACTCCATCGTAGGGAACTTCCTGCTAAAGTTTTTTCTATTTGGAAGCCACGTCAATCTCCGACTCTCGTAGGGCCCACACGGCCTGCACCCGTGAGACAGTCTCACACGACGCGAACTCGTGACTTCGCACTCGTCATGCGCGAAGTCGAGTCCTGCCGTACGGATAGAACTCGCCCACTGGGGTGGAGCTTTGTGTTAACAAGCATGCTCTTATTCTAGAAAAAAAAAATAAAATAAAATAAAATTTAGCGGGAAGCTCCCCAACGACGCCTTGTTAAAGGACTTTAATTGTGTCACTTTTATCTCTATCCAAATGCTATAATCATTTCCTTTATATTTTAAAAATTATTTAAAAATTTGAATATGCAAAAATACTTAAGAAACTATTGGACAGAGTCAAAAAATAACACTTGACAACGGATCCGAGAGCTTACCATTGAAGTAGGGATGTCAGTGAGTCGGATTTATGACGAATTTTTAAAAACCTGAATCCGAACCCGACTGCCAAATCCGAAATTCGAACTCGAACCCGAATCCGACGGATTTTTAAAAAATCCATATCGAAACCCAAACGTGACCAAAAATTTGAAATCCAAATCCAACCAAAAATCTGAAATCTGAACCAGAGCCTGAAATAATTATTTCTCTTTACCACATTTCAAAACATATTACATTAAATCTAAACATTTAAAATATAAATTCAAATATAACATTAAACATTTACATATATATATTATATAACGTAAAACCAATTCCTATTTGGGATAGATACAGGCAAATTTTTATTCGAATCCAACTTCGTCGAATTTTTATTTTTATATCCGTATCCAAACTAATATTCATTTAGTATCAAATAAATCCTTTCTGTTTAAATTTAAAATTTGAATAAAATTTTAGGCACTCGTACTCGTTTGCACTGCGGAGTATTTTAACCGCAGAAAGGGAGGGAAAAGTTGGTGCGAGCCGAAACTAGAGAGCATAAAAGAGATGCTCGCGCATGCAGCGTAATTTGTTTTGCATCTAGCCCCCTCAAAAAAAATAAATTTTCTAAGAAATCCTAATAAATTTATATTTGTATAAATAATTCTTTTCTTACCACGCGAGAGCTTAGATGACATTTTAAATTGAACACGGTGATTCAATCATTGTGTTTAAACACGATTATTGGATCACCGTATTTTTTTTTTTTTTATGTTCTCTTTTCGTCCCAAAGTAAAAAAGTAGGATAAACTTTAAATACCATCCCTGTAGTTTTACACTTTCTCATCTTAGTACAGTGTGGTTTAAAGTATTTCAATTTAGTGCCTGTGATTTTATTTTTCTCTTTTCATTAGTCCTTTCCTGAACTTTTACAAAACTTCAGATACCCCACTTATAATGTATCGAATATTCACTTCAATACTCTTTAGTTTTAACTTTATCACTGATTTAAGAAAAAAAATTAGTGGATGTTAACAAAAAGAGAAAAATAAAACACAGGGTACGAAAGTGATACACTTTAAACTATAGAATACTAAAGTGAGAAAGTGCGAAATCACAAGCGCGGCATTTGTAGTTTTTCTAAAAGAGAAAGGACTAAAGTGTGAATATGAATATGGTAATTCAATTATCGTATTTAAACACAACGATTCATTCACCGTATTCAACTTATTAATACGAACGTGGCGTTTGCATGGTAAGGAGAGGGCCCAAATATGCAAATATTAATTTGTTAGGGTCACTTATAGAATTATTTTTTGTGAGGGGCTAAATGCAAAAGATTCCCCCTTTGTTTCCAAGTATCAGCGTCATAATGCGCACCATTCAGCGTCCCCCATTGTAGGTTTCAACGTAATTGGGTAAAATGTTACGAGAACCCTGAATTTTAGCTAATTTGCGGACTGGTGCCTGAGCTTTAAATTTTGGTAACAAAATCTCTTCAAATAGTTCTACATACCCCTCTTTTCAATTAGAGTTATTAACTATAAGTCTTATATATTGCATATAGTTTTATAAAGCCTTAAAACATTTCAAAAAAAATTATTTTTTGTTATCTAACATATAAGAAAAGAGAGAAAATTTAAAATTCAATTCAATTTATTTTTTGATCATCATGCTTAATTATAAAAATAGGAGAAGAAATATATATTTATATATTTCTTTATATTTTTATGTCTTACAAAATTATGTGTACGGCTGTATAGTTAGTAAGTTCACTTGAAAAGAGTGGAGTATTGAACTATTTGATAGAGTTTAAAGATATTTTTTGTCAAATTGAAAGTTCAGATGCCTATCGACAAAAGAACTTAAGTTTAGGGAGCGTCATATATTTTTTTCTGAGTTATTTAAATGGCTAAATTACACATTTGGTCATCAAACTATAAGGCGCGTGATATTTTGATCAGCAAACTTTAATTTGTTGCAGCTTTTAACTCGAACTTTGTGAATTATCATAATTAAATCCCATAGCCTATTGAGTTGACTAAATAGTGATTCATCACTAATATAAAAATAATGCGACATCTTAATCATTATCGTGTCATCAACCATATCACTGTCCAATTGGTTTCGCATTAGTTACACCACCCGTATTTAGTCAAGTAAATTAAATTTGAACTAAAATTTATAATAAATTAGAGCTTGAGAATCAATGTTTCACGCACCCCATAGTTTGAGGACAATTTACAATAGTTTACTAACAACGTTTCATGGGCTTTTTTAGTTTGGTATCCTGTGGTTTGAAGTGCTTCACTTTAATACTTAGTGATTTTATTTTTATTTAGTCGTTAAAACTTGCCGTTAAGTAGGGTATTAATATGATAAAATTTATAAACCATATGGTATATAGTAAATTAATATATATTACATACTATAGGGTGATAAATTGTAAAGCTATACTTTTATTTAGCCACTCTATGGTTTGTAAAATATATCACTTTAGTACCCTACTTAATAACAAATCTTAATGGCGAAATAAGAATAAAACTACAGAATAACAAAATAAAATACTTCCGACCGCATTACAGGCGCAAGTTAAATTAAGTTTCTCCACAAAAAAGAAAACATTCTACTGCCCAAATTTTAACATGGAGCTTCTTCTAAATTATTAAATACACTATTCATGCAGTACTTCATCCAACAACACTATATCTTAAAACAGCTATAATAAATTTACCATCTTATATATTCTTTTTTTTTTAGAAATAAGTAGCACGTTACCCGCTTCGTTTTTTTCATTTAGAAATAAACTTAGCTAGAAATGTGAATCAATTAGGATTCGAACTTGGATCTCGGGTACCAACCACCAAGCCCTTTGCCACTTGCTCTAGGGACGGTCGGTACCATCTTATATATTCTTGGAATTTAATCGAGGTATGCATGCTTAGGGGTGCACTTTGGGGGTGCAACAATTTTTTTATTTTTTATTTTTTATTTTTTATTTTTTATTTTTTTATTTTTTAAAATTTTCTCCCTTGATCTTAAGTTGTTGCATGGGAGTGGGCTTTGCTGTAAAGGAGGAAGCTTGAGGAAGAATATATATAACTGGTGTGGCCTCCAGGTGCCAAAACGCCTTTGTAGTTTAAATTAGAGGAATATTTGGATCTGCGGCGGCGCAATTTATTATCCAAAAGAGTATTAAAAAATGCTTTTAGATTCGGGTTGAGTACCATCTGATGATAAAGTGGACAGGTCTGATCACTTGGGCACATATTTTATAGATTTTGTGTGAACACATGAATATCTGTGAATGAGAATATAATAATTTAGGATTCTAGTAATAATAATTGAGCTTAAACATTTTGAGTCGATGGTTTGAACCCAATAAATTATAATACTTGCAAATGGGTCATTATATTTCGTATCAGAGGCGAATAGCAGCCGTAAGTGTGAAGGCTAAGTGTTATGTAGGATTAAGTGTTACGCCATAGGTTTGGTAGGAGCTACCTCTAGAATCTCAGATCGTTTGATAATTTCGGTCTATGTGTGAGTGGTCGGGTCTGAACTTGCTGAGTACGTCAGGATATAAACGGGCCAGAGTTTGTAACAACCTAAATAGTCCAACAACGGATGAGAAAGAGTTTGTGTATAGGATTTAGCAATAATAACTAGATTTAAGCATTTTGAGCATCAGTCTAGCAGATCGGGTTGTTACAATACATGAACATCTTATTCACTCTATTTTTTTTAATTTAGACTCTATTTGGTATGTTGAAATAAGTTTTTCGAAGATAACTTGTTCTGTATGATAATTTTCTAATATGATCATAAGTAAGGGGGTTTGATTTTTTTGCTTCTTTTAAGATCTTGCTAACTATGATTTAGTAGGATAATATATTTTACCTATGAGATGATTTCATCTTATTCTAAAAAAAGAACATAAAGCCTATTTATGATATTTCATTTTAAACAGTTGATCATCTTTCTTATCGACCAAATGTATAAATTACTTGAATAAATCAAGGAGATAATATATGATAAATATACCTTTTAGGTGAAATATGCTATTCTACCAGATCATTAATAGCAAGAACTTTAAAGAAGTAAAAATAAATAAATTTCCTACTTAAAATCATCTTATAAAATTTTTATACCGAATAAGTTATTCTTAAATAATTTATTCCGACATCCAAACAGTACCTTAATGAGTACCTTATTCTGACATCCAAATTGACCTCTAAAATTTTTGATAAAAATATATAGAGCTTACCTAAACTATGAACCATTTTGAGTCATTCAAAATTTTAATTTTATTATCTAATCCTTCAATTTGTCTGATTTGAGTCAGTCAATAATAATTTGACTTCAAAATTTGAATCCATTATTTATCTTTATAATTCTAGCTACTATACTTCATACAATTTTTGCAGCTATAAATTCATAAAAGTAAGCAATTAGCTTAAATCTTTAAGTTAAGGTGCCGTTGACAAATTCAAATCAAACAAATTGAAACGCTGATAAGTAAAATTAAAATTTTGAAACATTGAGTAGTCAATTTAAATTGGTTCATAGTTCAGATAGGTTCTGTCTTTTTCTCTTTTTTTTTTAATCTTTTCTCCTAACAAAATTTCTACTGAGATTTCACCTTCTAACTTTGGTTAGATCAAATCTATTGATTGTAGTCAAATATATTTAATGAATAAATACAAGATTGAACATATGCAATGATGAAATTAATTAACTTTGTTAATCTTAACAATTTGGGATAATATTTATGCAACTTCAAAATTTTAAAAGTATCTTATTTACTTCTGTAGGACCACGCTATCCTTGCTGTTTTTTAAAAAAAAAATAAAAATTCTCATTTTTGAAGGATAGTTTGATAATTTCAGAGTAAATTTTAAAATTTTGAATATTAATATTAAAGAGTAAATAAGCAAATGCCCCATTAAGATTTATTTATACAAAATGGTAGGAAACCTACTCAAAATATGATATTTTCACTTACATACAAACCGCGCAAAACTTAATATGCCCAAGATCTTTTTTGTGTATGCCCCTCCCAAAATTGGCTAATAATTGATCATGCTTCTCTGCATTCGCAGCAGGGATGTAAATGGATCTGGATTGGTGGAGCTCCGGCTCCGATTAACCTCAAATGAGACGACAAATAGGGACTAAAAATAAGAAGAAAAAAAAAAAGTAACTCGTACTGTACCTACCCAGATGCTCTTTTAAGAAAATGGTGTAGAAGCTAGAAAGAAAACCCTTTCTTCTCTTAATCCGCCTCAATCTGCCAAAAATTCGCTTTCGGCCCGAAAAAACGGTAGATAGGGGTAAAAAAATAGAATATAAATCACCAGTCTCGAATCTGCTCTGACTCACTAAGAAAATGGAATCCGCCCTATATGTATCTCAAACTAGAAGGCTTAAATCTGCTGCAAAAGCTTAAGCTGATAAGTAGAAATATCCTCCACAATTTATTCGGGTCAACTTTTCAAGCTAAAGATGACTAGAACATGATCACTTTCATGTTATATACATATCGAGATTTGTTTTGCATCCAATAAAAAAATGTTAATCTTAACAATTTAAAAAGTTTTTTTTTTTTTTCAATAATTCTATTGTACTGCTACTTTGTGATAAAAGCAGTGTAGCTCAACTCATGCAATTAATGTACCCTCGCAAATTAAGTTAATTGTATGCAATCAAATTTAAATTTTAAATTTTTTTTAAAATTTTTTTATTGTTAACTAGCAAATTAATTAACTTTTTTTAAAAGTTTTTAAGATCTGCTGCATCGTGCGAGCTCTTAAAATGAAGAGGCCTCATAATGCAAGTCCAGCAACTTTGGAGGCAAATGGAGTACACTGTTATGATTTGGCCGGAGCAAATGTATGGATACAAGCGAGACATTTGATATAATAGTGTAGTAATCCGTGTGATACGATGGATAGATAATTAGAGGAAAAATAAAAAAATGGCGATAAAGGAAGAGGAAACAGTAACGTAAGAAGCGATGATAAAGGATAGGATTCATCTAATATATGAAGGAAGGTAACAGTCGAAGAAAGTAGAAGAAGAACAGTTCGGCCCAATGTAGAGATGTGGCCCAGTTCGGTTCAAGCAAAAAAAGAAAAAATTCAGTTTGATTTAAAGAAAGAAAGAGAAAAAAAAGTGGAGGACTTGAGCTGGTTCGAGGGAGCCCATACTCAATAATGATTGGTTCGGCTTAAGCAAAGAAAGTGAAAAATTCGATTCAGTTTAAACAAAGAAAAAGAAAAATATGTAGAGGATTTGAGCCAGTTCGGAATACAGTGAGTCCACATCAAACAATGAAGGAAATGTTGACATATGGCAAATTTATAAAAAATAATGTATAGGTATAAAGGTATAAATATGCGGAGTTTGAAAATAGGGTAACAACTAATTGTCCAGTACAGTTGGTTAGCATCTGAATTGTGAATTAAGAGATTAGGAGTTTGAGAATTAGAATGATATTTACGAAGAGTTTAATAAAAATTGTATTACACGCTGCGAGCAAGTATGAGAGAGAAATATTTTATTTATTTTTATACGTAATATTACATTTCACATGTCACAACGAGTTACGATATATTTTTTACAGTTTCACTAGAAAATATAGAAGCATATTATTATATGTTTTCGCTCCATCTCTGTTTTGCCTATTTATGTAGTGGAGTCTGATCTATAGAAATATAAGATGTAGCATGATCTATAGAAATATTTTATTTATTTCTGTATATAATATTACATTTCACACGTCAATGAGTTACGATATATTTTTTACAATTTCACTAGAAAATATGAAAGCATATTATTATATGCTTTCGCTCCAACTCCATTTTGCCTATTAATGTAAAGAAGCCTCAATACTAAACAGACCCTAAATGGATTATTTGACCATTAGTCCCCCAATGTTTATTCGATGTTTTTTAAAGTAGTTCCCAAAGTTTTTTTATTATTCTAACAATGAGGTTCCTACACTTTAGCATTTGTTTCAATTTAGACACTGACATTAAGAATGCTAGTAATCTTAACAATAATTATCATGTGAATAGATGTAATTGATGTTGACATGGAATTGATGTGGCAAGTAATAAAATTCTGTTTGGATGTCAGAATATATTATTTAATAATAATTTATTTAGTGTTTAAATTTTATTGTGTACTTGAAAGTGGAGTTTGATTTTTTGCTTCTTAATGGTTCGCGACATTTCTGGTTTAATAGGATAGCATATTTTACTTATAATACGAAGCTTTTTATTCGGAAAAAATGACTTTGAAGGCTGAGTTTGATATCATTGCAGACATTATATTGAACCGAACTCTTCAGCTATAAAATATTATGTATCTTCTGAGTAAGTTAAAGAAATATACCGAATAAAACATTCGTACATTTAAACAGGACAAACATAATTAGGGATGTCTATTGGTACGGTTATTCAAAATTTTATCCAAATCCGAATGGGGTCGGTTTACTTGATACTAAATGAAGATGGTTGTTAAATATATGAATATGAAAACCGGAAACACGACATATTTAGATTCGGGTATGGATTCTGTCAGCACCCAATCCGAACCATAACCTGATTTGATCCCAAATTGATTTTATATTGTATAATATATATGAATATTTGATATTATATTTAAATGTGTAATTTGAAAATTTAGATTGTAATATAATACGTTTTGATATATTGTAAAAAAAAATAGCTGTTTCGGGTTCATGTTCATATTTCAGATTTGGTTGTCGGGTTCGAATTCGTGTTTTTAAAATCCGCCCCGAATTCAATCCGTTGACATGTTTAAAAATAGGGGAGTAATGATGCTCTTAACCCTTATTACACTGTTCTGGGCCTTGGTTAGAAACCTCCCTCATGTGAACCCTAAAATGAAGGCTTGTTTGCAGGGATTGCTCTTTAAAAGTGGGCCTCCTCACATTGCACATAAGAATATAATAACAATATTTTTTCTAAAAAAAATAATCAAATATTGAATAATCACATTAATATTTAATATTTAATAAACCCTTCATCATTTTATGTAGCATGATTGGATTGGTTTAAGATATGTCCTACATATGATATAACTGTTATAGTAAAAACTTTTTTTTTGCTCAATAAAGTACTAGATCCTCCACTACTAAGGCTTTGTTTGGATGCATGAATATCTTGTTCGGTATATCTTTTTGATTTACTCAAAAAAATTGTACATTAAATTTGATAATAAGTGTGATAAAGTATTTAAAATAAAATATTATATTCAGACTTATTTTTTCAGAATAAGATAAATCATTCTGTATGCGAAACTTATTATTCTATCAAATTATGAATAGCAAGATCTTTGAAGATCTTTGAAGATACAAAAAAATCAAACTCCTTACTTATCATCCTATTAGAAAATTCTTATACGAAATAAGTTACCTTTCGATAACTTACTGCGACATCTAAACCGCGCCTAAAAATTTTATAAACTGCTCTACAAATTAGTTATCCATCTCACTTTTTTTTTTCTCATTTCATTGTCATTTCTATAATAACTAATCTAAAATTACAAATTGGATCAGAGAGAGATGCATTGTTGAAATGGAGGCATATGTATGCATTGTAATCTCTATTCTATAAAAGGCATTATTGGCCAATGAAATAATATATAAAAATAAAAAACCCATATTCCTTTCAAATTGCATTTGTGTCGGCGCACGTGAATTTGCCAATACAATAACAATTTATAAAGATAATATTTTATTTTTTAAATAGTACAAAGCATTACTCTGTGTAATTGTGAAACACTTACAAAAAAAAGATAAAAATATATAAAACTTATCTCAATTGAATATGTACATACGAGATATATCAAGCACGAGTGAGCTGATCCTAAGCTCGTGCTCGGCCCATTTGTTAAAAGTGCAGTCAATCTCTAATTCATTTCGAGTCGAACACGAGTTAACTCGCAAACAATGAGTTGAATTGTCAGCCTTAGTCCATACGCCTCCACAAAACTATATATTTAGTTTAATTAAAACTACGGTATAAATTAATTTATCAATACATCAGCAGCATATAAAAATCTCTGCAGGTTCAAAGTTTTTCAAATGACTTGCTCTTCTTGCAAACAATGATGACGTCATCATGTCCAAATTAAAGAAGGTTAAAAAAAAAAAAAAAAAAGGAAAGGCAAAAAGCTTAACAGGGGGAGACTACAGGTCCTTTTGACCAGCTACTCAAATTTAGAAAAATAATAGTTTTTTTTTTCCAAAAAAAATTCATTTAAAAATATAATAAATATGCATAAATACCTATGTTAGTATTCCATTTGAATCCAACTATTGCGCTTGATTGTAAATTGAGTTTCCTTTTTTTTACTTCACATTCAATCTCTAAACTCTCTGAAATGTATTTAATTTAAGCTGTATCATTTGGTATCCAAGCCTATGCCACGAAAACTGAACATGATTAATTGTAACTAGTGCGTTCACAATTTTGACTCAAATTTAAAATTAAAACGAACCAAACCAAATCTGTTTGCTTCGACATAATTGGCTTTGGTTCCAACTAAATTCTCAAAATACAAAAAAAAAAAGATTTTTTTTAGTACACATAATCTTATTGTACTATGGAAATAAATAACTACATATACGTAGAGTAAAGTGGAGTAGTTGAATAAAAAGGAAATTATAGAAAAAATAATGGAACCATCTTATATATATATATAAATGCTTGATATATAGATACCTAAGTGCGTGCCTAACCATGGCTATGGAAATTAAATAGATATGATGATAATGTTAATAATGTTACATATATTTGTTGCTATTAAGATCACATCAAATGCCTATGTTTTTAGATTGCATCAAACATATTATATATAATAATGCATATTAATGAATGTCAAAGTAGTGATCCCTAATTATAAGTTAATTTGTTGGTTTGCTATGCCTATTTAAAATCATCTAGTAGGCTTTGCCACATAATTAACAAAGTGTTCATAATCAAGGAGTACAATATAAGCCCTAATAAAACTCACTATAATTAAGAATAATATAGGACTATAGGGTTAGGGTAATGTACTTACGTGTTTTGTTCGATACGATTCTACGTACTACTAAGTTGTTTCCGAGGGAATAGGCCTAAGCGTAGCCCAAATTAGGTCAATAATTTAGAATATATTTATTAAAATCCACAAAGATGAGAAATCATTTTCGAACTTTGCAGGTTCTCTTGTATTCGATACTCGCTCTAGCATTTTATTTTACCAGCAGTGTTACCAAAATTACTTGATACTCGTCACTTATCAATATTCAAGATACCGTCGTTATTTTTTTTCGCAAACAAAAGAAGCTTAGAAATGTCATATTTCTATTCTTTTCACCTCCAAAGTCATTTTGAACAAGAAGTAACGCGACTTACAATCGAAACAAACCATTTTATTAAGTAAGATCTTGATCATCAACCATAACTTTTTCTGCATCACGCAATCCTTCGAGATCTTCGCTCGATCGATTGATTCTCGTCAAACTTACTAAATATAAATCATGTTGAAGATCAAAGATCGATCAGTTGATGATCTTTAGTGTCCCTTAAGCCACCGTGTCTCAACAATCATTTACCTTTTCCCCCCCCTCATCACTTTTTTTATTTTTTCAGCTTTAGACACTAGACCACACCTTCAAGGAATCATGATGCTATCATTGGCATAATCAATAGCCTCAGGATAAAACCATATGCCTAGTACAGTGTAATGTTTATTTTTTTTTTATTTTTTATTCTTTTTTATATAGAGAGAGAGAGTTAGGTCTTATACTATCTATACTACCACGGCTTTGTATTATAGTCTCATTTTCAACTTAAAAATGTTCAATTCATACCGTTAAAATTGATTTGAGTTTCGAAGTTTTTAGAAATAAAATTATATATTTTTTTGATATAATTTACTTATGATCAAATCATTTCAAAATTATCAATTTTTAATGATTAGTATGACAGTTTGTAGTTTAACGACGTAGAAGAATCTAAATTTATTTTAATTTTGATAAAATACTTTAAACTATATAGATCGATCAACATCGTTGATCTTGAATTTAAAAGTTCTATCCTCAAAATTTTAAAGATTATTAATATTCAACCGTTTATTTTGACATGATTTATTTACTAAATAAAAATGTCAAAAAAATTAAAATTTATTTCTAAGAACACCATATGCCCTAAATCATATTTAACGGTTGAAATCGTTGGTTTGAACATCCTAATATAATAAAACGAGACTATAGTATCAAAGCTCAGTTAATATTGATATATAGTATAGTAGCTATTATGCCATATATCTATATATATATATATATATATATATATAATTTATATATATTGGCACTTACAATGCACTCCATCTCCCACAATTCCTACCAAAGCAATGAGAATGTTCCCCATTCAAGAAGAGGAGCTAATAATATTATGTGTGTGGTGTGTTGCATCTTAAGCTTTATTAGTTGTTTGTGATAAAGAAGCTGCAATTGTTTAAAGAAGCAAGCTTTTTTCTGTTTTTTGCTGTTCCCCTCTTACAACAACTATCTATTGTTGTTCATGATAAACAATTGTGGAGACCACTATGCCTACTTTTGCCTCTCTTTTCTCTCTCTCTCTCTCTCTCTCTCTCTCTCTCTCTTGCACCCTTTGTTTCTTATTTGTGCTTTTTTTTTTTCTTATCAAGAATTATGTTACTAGTAATTGTGTTCAGGGACTTCTAATGCATTAGAATTAGTTAGGCAAATTCATGCTAATAATGAAATGATATCAAGTGTTTGCGGTTAGATCGACACGATCGACGAATGGGGTAACTTGATTACTTAGATCCATATAAAATTTGGTGATGTAACATAAATATATAGTGAGGCTTCAATAGTTATTATTTTATGTACATTTTAGGAGGTACCTAGCTCTCTTGTGCTTTTCTACTTTTCTCACTCAAATTCAAATTAGTGTTCAATTCTCTCTCTCTCTCTCTCTCTCTCTCTCTCTCTTTCTCTCTCCTTGTAAGGAATCCTATCAAAGCAAAAGCATGCTACAATAAAGAAAAGAATGAAAGGTATAGAGAGGAAAAGTCCAAAATGCCACTCTAGAATCTCTTAACAAACTAAAACTCTCTAGCTCAATCCACACCACTCTAGCTAACTCAATAGAGAAACTCCACTAACTCACTTCCTCTTATCTCCCCACATGTTTCTCCATTCCTTGTTAATGCAAGAGCCCAAGAACCCACAAACAAGGTAAGTAAATCTCTCTCTCTCTCTCTCTCTCTCTCTCTCTCTCTCTCTCTCCAATATTTTCTCTCTTTCAATTGTTGGTCACATATAATTGCTTATGTACATGACTAGTGTCATGAACTTGGTCACGTATATACTACAGTTAACATTTCCTTTTGAAAAATTGTACTACTACATGTATGTTATGCTCATTAGGCTCATTGATCCCTATGTTCTATTCTTTCTTGTTCTTCCTTAGAAAGTCGTGGTATCGAAGAGCGATGGAGGTTATATTAATCCTATGGAAGCCACAAAGCAAGTCTCCCATAAGATCTTCTTCTAACGGAATTGCACCGAATTGCGAAAAACCGAAGCTGAGGAAGTGCACTTCCCTAAAGGTGGCGTCATCGTTCACTCGCGTATGTCTCTGCGCCCCAATCTCCTCCTACAATGAGGTTTTCCATGCCGACGTCCCCCCTCGAAGAAGTTACAGTTATCCGAGGTCGAAATCCTTCGTGGCGCCCACAGAGAGATCAGTCCTGAGTACGAGCACGAGAAGTTCGGTGGAAAACCGGAGAATCTTTCGCGGGAAATCGTTGAGGGATGATATACTAATGAGGAGGTTTGTGGTGGAAGAAGAGGCAATGATGCAATTGAGAATTAGGAGGAACCAAATTGAGTTTATTAGGAAGAGGAATGTTATGAGAAGGAAAAAACTTGGTCCTAGTCCTCTTAGCAAAATGGTATTGTCCGAAGAAGGCGAAGAAGATGATGATGATGAAGAAGAAAAGGAAAAAGAAAAAGAAGAGAAAAAGTAGCAACTTCATTTTGCTTTTCTATGAGGTATTAACCTCAATTTGTAGTGATTTTTCTCAATATTCCTCTATTTAATGGACTTGGAATTGCATAGTGGCTTGCATTAATGCTTCATCTCATCATTCATAACTCCTTAATGTGAAAAGAGGAGAATATTAGGACTTAATGACTGTGGTTTTGGCACACAAAGCTTAGATTTTATTAATTAATCTACTAATTGCAATAACTTTTTATTTTTCCCCTAATTATAGAAAAAAAAAATCTTCTAACTGAGGCTAAGATAAAAGAAGATAACATACAGTATTTGCATTAATTGTATGCGGTGGCGATCGCAATTTTTCATGACTTTGCAATTTTGATTCAATAAGTAAAATTTGGACTATTGTTTTTTTATGAGAATCGATGAAACTAATGATTTTTTTGTTCCATTTTTCGTAGTTGTTCTCTCTCTAAATCAAACTTTTAGAACCATAATGTTTAATTAGACCTCTGGAGGGAAATGATTTCAAATAATTTCTATAAAGCTTTAAAGTTTTTTTTTTTTTTTTTGCCGAGAGAGAAAGATAACAAACTGTTTGCTTCGTATATTTTTCTTAGAAATGAACTTAGTTAGAAATGTAAAGTAACTAGGCATCGAACTTGGAACATCATACACCAACTATCAAGTTCTTAACGATACGATCAGTAAGGTTAATATTCCATCAATATTTACATATGAGGATCGATGAACTAAGTGACATTAATTTTTGTTTCATTTTCTCGCGCGCTCTCCCTTTTAATAAACATATATATGCCGAGAATCGAATCGAATTGAACTTCTGCCCACTGGGCCAACAATGAGGATACCTACCATCTGCACTATACAGCGATAGTAATCAATCCCAAAATTGTCATCTCCCACCTAATATGTAGTATGTGAGAACCCAATTTTAAAGGGCTAAATTGATCTTCTTTAAGGCTGTAAAGGATAAAGCTGTCTCACAACTAAATGTGACCCAACATGTTGGCTTGAGCTCATACCAGCCTGGTCCATTCTCATGCTTGAGAAGGACCCAAATTTTGTTTTATTTAATCATCAACTTTAATTGGTAGGTCCATTGAATTGTTTTAAGAGTTTGTGAATTATATCCTCAATTTAAGGAGCATGTATTGGGTACTAGACAAAAATTTTAAGCTTTAAGTTGACTACAAAAATAAGTTATATAACCAACTAGAAAGGGAGTAGATCTTATACAATTAAATGTTGCCCCATTGAGTCCTCAAAGGGTAAAGATCTTTTACTTATTTGAAATTAAAAAAAAAATGCCTAAACAAAAATTGCTTAATTCATCATAATTTCTATGGTGTTTGTGTTGGCTTAAATGACCAGCATCCTATCCTATGGCGGAGGTCATGTAGGCCGAGTCATATTCGAAATGCGTGAGGCTGGGTTGGGTCGGAGTGCGAGACCAGATGGGCCGAGTCACAATCGAGATCCGTGGGCGCTGTTTCTGTACGCTTTAAGTGAATTGGTTGCGTATTTCTAACAGCTCGAGCTTTTAGGATTAATGATTAGTGCCAACGATCCGACATGTTCGAGAGTAAGCATAGTGAGTGTGTACAATGTCATTGTTGAGGTAGTTCATAGTGACATTCAACCGGTTGAATCAGTGACCCAACATCTTTTTCGATTCGTAACTAATTGTGAAATTTAAAATATTGGTACAAAAAAGTTAGCTGTAGTACGTGACCGGTTTAGTTGGTCGAATCAGTGATGTCCACGTGGTGTCATAAATTATTAATTTGTAAATTATAAATAATGAAGATAAATGAATATATTTTACAAAGTTTCTCAAACGAAAAATCTAAATTGAGTCGATCGAGCCATTCGATACGATGATACGAAAATTGGGCTAGTTCACCGGCTTACCGGTTATATCGCCAGTTCAAACGAATGGGCCTAGGGACTGGGTCACGGTGGGACCAGTCCTAACGACCGCTTCCACCTAGGGTTGTCAATGGGTATGGATACCCGAAATTTTATCCGAACTCGAATTCGAATGAAACGGATATATTCGGTGGATATGGATATGGATATCAAAAGTAGAAACCCGACGGATATGGATTCGGATATGAATTTTGATTGTACCAAAAAAAAAAAAAAAATTATAGAAATGAGCTAGCATACGTATTTTTCATATTCTTTATGTGTTTTGTACGTTTATAATAAACTTACTATTTAATTCATCTTGTGCTATTAAATTGAATTCTTTTGTATAGTATTTTTAAATTGAGTAATTTATACCTTCCTATGCCGACTTGAATACCGGTCGCATCCAGTGGGAATATGATACAATGTTATATCTTAAGTTAAATTATTATTTATTCGGTTATTATTAAAATTATTAATATCAACAGGTATTATATATATATATATATATATATATATATATATATATATATATATATATATATATATATAAATATATTATGTTTTATTTAAGCCCAAGCCCAGTNTCGGATTTTTGGTCGGGTTTCGGTTTGGATATGGATTTTTAAAATCCGTCGGGTTCGGGTTCGGGTTCGGGTTCGGGTTCGCGTCTCCGGTTTGGAGTCGGGTTCGGGTTCGGGTTCGGGTTTTTAAAAATCCGTTCCGAATCCGACCCGTTGACATCTCTACTTCCAACAGATTTTTAAAACACTAATATTTTACTAGGCACTTATTATTATTTAAGATTTGCTTGGTGTTTGATTGAGGAGACGGAAAAAAAAAAAATGCATAAATAGTTGCAAATTATTTTTTTTTTATAGTAAGCTCTCTATATATAACTAGATCCGGCAAACGGGCGGATTGGGTAACCCACGGGCGGATCATTGTACCCACGGATTATTTGGTCAAGTGTAAAATTTATCTGTAAATTTTTTAGTAGGCAACATCTTTATCCATACCCGCCCGCGGGTGGTTATGCAGGTTACGCGCAATCTTTTTTTCTTTTTTGCTTTTATATTTTTTAAATACATAACACATATATATATAAGTTTTAAAAGTATAATATAACTCATTATTTAAAATATCATAACATACAATACAAATATTTAAAGTCTTAAAATAAAAAAAAAATTCGTAAAAAAGTAATGCGATAAGAAATTAGGTTTAGAATTTTTAGGATAAGTAATAAAATATAATATATATTATATATTATTATATATATATATATATATATATATATATATTTAATTAAGAAAATAAATTTTGTAATTAAAAAATATATGTGTGGGTATCCGTGGTACCCGCGGGTTACCCAAAATGCCCACAGCTTAATGGGTACCCACCCATTTTACCCATAATATTTTGGATTGAAAAAATTGATACCAATACCTGTAAATTTACGGATAACTTGCGGGCACCCGCGGGCATGGATCGAAATTGCCAAGTCTATACATAACTCACTCCTGAAAATATTTCAGAAATAAAATAAACTTATGTAAACATGTGAAAAGAAAAAACATGTTACTTTTTCTACCCTATTTTCTCACTATATGTTGCTCTATAGTCTACAGTGAGAAATATATGAAAATAAAATAAAATAAATATTTGTTTATTATATTTTCTTTCAGTACTTAAGAAGTTTGGGGGCATTAACTTCATTTTTTTTTTTCCAAATACATACATAGAGAAAAAAAATTTTAAAAAAATATTCTATACTCTACCAATCGAATTAATATTTGGTTGCTACGTAATGACTCAATTCGCTTGTCTCGTTATTATTAACAACTTATTAGATTCGAATCACTAGTTCAAAATATTAACTCAATTCGGATATGTTTGTGTTACGGAGGAAAGTAAAGTTGTTTTCGATCGCAAATGTCTATTCTTGTTGTTTGATTCGACGTAAATTAAATTCACTCGTAACTCTATTATTTAAAAAATATTATAGTTCATTTTCCCCTAGGTGGTGCCATTACTATCTACATAGTCAATTAAGGAGGAGAGAGAGAGAGAGATAGAAAAAGATAAAAGATAATATAAGCTGTTGTAATTTTTTTTTGTTCTCTTATGCAGCAATATAAAAATTCTCAGTAAAATAAATACGAAAAGTAAAGTAATTATATTTCTAAAACTATTTACTTTCTATCTCTCTCTCTCTCTCCTCCTTAATTGANTATTTTATGGTTTCATTTTTCTCTTTTCGTCAACCCCTCTGTTAATATTTTTTTAAATTATATACAAAAAAAACTTCAGAATACCCCACCTAGGTTTATCGAATATTCACTTTAGTACCCTTTAGTTTTAACTCTGTTACTGATTTAACGAAAAAAAATAATAAAATAAAAAATAAAAAGAGAAAAACAAAAACCACATTGCACTAAATTTATACACTTTAAATTACACGGTACTAAAATGAGAAAGTACGAAATTAATTTCACAGGATGGTATTTGAAGTTTTTTTTCAAAAAAAAAAAAGAAAAGTTATGGGCCGGGCCGAAATTATATCACCCGAGGTTCAGGGGCATTTTCGTCATTTCACACCAGAGAGCTAGGGTTAGGGTTTTTCTCTCTCTATGCCTATAAATATCCCCTTCTCCATTTACTCTTCCCCTGCTCCTCCGATCATTGCTCTCTTTTTTTTTTCTTTTTTTTTTTTGGATACTATGGATTTTTTTTCCCATTTCTTCTCCTCTCTCTTTTTTTTTTTGGTGTTTTTTAGAGAAATCACATCTCTCCGTAATTTTTTTTTCCCCCCTCAAATTTATTACTATAATTATTACTAAATAAGCCAATTCGCAGAGCAAAGGCACCGCAAAAAAGAAAAGAAAAAAAATGGTGAGCTTTGCATTGAAGGTTGGCGAAAGCAAAAGCAGTTCTCCGTGCCGCTCGGTAGAAACCCTAATTTCATCCCGACGATGGCCTCGAACAAGCTGCGACATTTTTTTTTTCCTTTTTCTAAATTTTTTTTTTTTGAAAAAATTTTACTTTTTTGGGAGCAAAAAAGGGAACTTTATTTCGAGTTTTTATAAAATTATTTTTTTATTCACGGTTTTGCGTTGTAAGTGATTTTTTTTTTTTTTGAAATAAATGGAGTGGATGTGGATTAATGTTGATGAGGTTAATTTTGTTTTTATTTTTGTCGAATTAAAGGAGTTTTTTTGAGAGGAGAGTTGTAAAGTAAAAAAGAAACTATCAATAAATATGAAGGACTCAATTGCAAGATTAATTGATTTGAAATGAAAAATAAAAGGAAAAATAGAGCAAATTTAGATATATCTGTTGTGTTCCGGGACCTTTTTGTAAAGTTTAAAAAAATTAATTCGAAAACAGAGTCAATAGAAACTACCTAATTATTAAAAAATAAACAAACATTTTAACCTGGATGGATTTATCTGTCACAAATAATTAAATAATCAGTTTTTTCAAAAAAATAATGTATGTTTTGTATATTCACCTAAACACTATTTAGTTGCGATGATGCGAATGTATAATACAAAAAATAATTTTATTTTTTAAAAATAATTTTTATCTAAAAATTCTACTTTCAAGATTTAAGATAGGCGGTAAATTTGGAAAATTATTTTGAAATTTTTTTTTGAAACTCAGAAAAAAAAATTAATACATTTAGAATTATAATAATATATATTAGGGCTTCATTTGAATCTAGAGTTGCAATTAATATAAAACTATTATGTATTTTCAAAATCGGAATTTTTTTTTTTTGTTTTTTGCAATTCACAAACAAACATTTGGACTATAAAGTTTATGGGGTAAAAAAAAAGAAAAAAGGGCTATAATGAAATTTAATTTTACTGGAGAGAGATCGAATCAAATTACAATTATAATTAAAGCCTAAAAATTTGTCCTATAACTTAAAAAGGACAAATCCATTTTTAAAAGGACAAATCTAAATGGATAGGTATCTGTGAATTTGAAAGTACATAAATATTGTTTAACTTAAACAGCATTTTTACTAAATAATTAGACAGTTAAAAAAAGTGATCAGGTTAAATATGCGCCACAATATTCTCAATTTTTACAGTATGTGAAAACGGTACACACTCTCTTATAAAAGATTAAAAAGAACGCGCATTTCTGATTATTTTAAGACAACCAAAAATCTGATTATTCACATATAGAGTCCAGTCCAGCAACTATATAATGTTATGAGTACGACCTTATACTTGTACTTATAAGTTATTTTTGATGATAGAATTTTCGAATTATAAGTTATTTTTGATGATAGAATTTTCGAATCGATAATTCATACTGTTAAATATTATTTAGAATATATTTTACGATCAAAAAATTACAAAAGTGACAATTTTTAACGACCGGTATAAAATACTTGCTAATTTAACGATGTAAAAAAAATTAAAATAGGTTGAATTTTTTATAAAAAATATTATTTACTACCTAAATAAAGATCAATAATTTAAATTAAAGAATCCAATCATTCATTTTTAAAACATCGTTCAATTTTCATCGTTCATTTTATATCCGCTTGATAGATTTTATTATAATTTTCAAAAATTAGATTATATTTAACAAAATGGATCGTCAATTCAGAAGCTAACAACTTATAAATACTACTCATAAAAATATAATAATCCTACTCTATTTATATAATATTAAATTATTATTAAGTTTGCATTAACACATTTGTTTCGGTGATTTAATATAAGAACCAAGTTTATATATTTCAGTATATTCCAAACAGAATCCAAATGCTTGGAATCTACAAGGGTAATAGTTCTCAAAATGATAGAATCAAATTTTTAATTAATTTTGGGTTCTACCTCGCAGAATAAAAATGATCCAAATTTGCATTCCGTGGTTTTTCCTTTTTCTTTTCCTCCTTAAATTCCAATTCTAATTCTGGAACAATCTTCAAAATATATCATCAGTAATTGTGTTGGAACTCAACAGCTCAATAATTATGAATTAAACTGGTTGAAATAACACAAATCGAAACAAACCTATTCAAGAAGGAAAGATAATAATGCAGTATTATGAGAATTAGAATAGAGATAACAATTTCTCTCTTAAATAAACAAAATTCCCAATAAATTCAAAACACTTAAAAACGCCTCCCAAAAGCCAAATTTCTAGTACTGAATTGAAACAAAACACGGGGACGAATTGTCTAAAATAGCGGGGGGGAACAAAAGGAGGATGGATTCTAAACGGTATTGAAACCTCAGATGCTCACTCAAGCATCAGAATCAGCTTCATCGGCGGCGGCATTGAACGCGTTCAATCGCTCGATCAGTCGCGCCTTCCTCTCCTCGTACGTTAGCTTCTTCAAGTTATACCTGCGACGCACGACACGAGTAATTAATTACTCAAGAAGATGGCACGGCATAGAGCGGGAAGAATTTTCACAACAATGTTAACGGCATTTTAAGAATTTCGCAAACTACCCAAGACCACAACATCGCGATGATCAGTCAATGGCATTTCCATAAAGGGATCCGAAATCGGAGGGATTTTCCTTCTTTTCTTTTTATTTTTTTTTACCTCTTGTGCTCTTTTGGAGCCGGCTTGGAGGACTTGACCACAGTAGGATCGGCCCGGATGGCGGCGTGGACCTTCTTGTACAGCGCTTCCATGTCGTCGGCCTCGATTCCCTTCTTGATGTACTCGCTGAAGTGGGATTGGTACTTCTCAGGCTCATCCTCCATTAGGGTCTGAGGCACCAAAATATGAGAAAGAGAAGAGATTAATGCTGCTGATCGATATTATTTCCGTAATACATTACCTGCAAATATGAGAAATTATGCAACTAACTAAAAACTGAACTTTAGTTGAGTTCATGCACCAGCCAGAATTAATAGAAATATAAAATAGTAGCCCTGACGGCGGAATACACGCAGAACTTAGTTTTTGTGTGTTTGCAGAGGCATTTGTATTATGGTGCAAGGCATACAATCATACAGAGGAAAACAAGACCAGTTATCTCGTCCTCATGAAGTCTGTAAGCCCACCGCCTTGCGAAACTATCTTAGGAATTATTAGACTTACCCTCATGTAGGCGGCAACATGGCCGCCAAAAATGTAGTTCCTGTGGACCTCCGAATTGAGCTGCTTCTCGTCCTTCTTGAAGCCAGCGAATCTCTTATCGCTGTGAGGAATATCAAGACCGCCATCCAATGCACCCTGCAGTTGGAACCGATGCGAGATGTTTTTTTTTTGTGCCAGAAGAACAAATATAGATTTGAAAATAGAAGAGCAAGCAATTGTAAATCTTACGTACAGCTTGACCTGCTTTACGTTTCTCATGAGAAAACAGAATTCTATCATACACAAAGCTCAAGTCATTTGTACGATTAATGTCAATCTAGCATAACTTTTTTTGATAAGGTTCAATGTCGACGAGAAAGGATGAAAAAGAATTGGACATTTGGTAAACCTACGACCGCAATTTACGGAGGAGAATTTGGATACATTGTTCGATATGAGAGGTGTATTCTATCCCCAACCAAACTCTACGAGAAAATTATGGGGTAAAGAATGACTTAATCTACAAAAATTCCCATCTTAAAATTCTTTCCTTTACTATTCTTACTAATGCTTTTAGTAGGTTACGATATTCCAGGCTGAGAAACAACATTAAAAGTCCAAAAGGCAAAGGGAAAAATCATATCTATGTTTTTCTTAAATCCATCATCCCCAGGCAAATTCAGCTCAATTCAATCCGCTCAGAACAATAGGTTCACTTGGCATCTCATACAAATTTACAATGGTATTAAGATAATAAGGCCTATTCCATGTGACGATATATAAATGGAAAGGGGACCCAAACCTTAAGCGCACCGAATACACGGTTTCCTGTGGTAGTCTTCACAAGGCCAACATCAAGGAGAGCACGGAATGGCCTCCTGGTTTCCGCTGGCTCGACAGAGAAATCTTCACCAGTGGCCTGCCACCACCCAAAACCACACACACAGAAAAAAAAAAAAAGGAAATTTATGAAATGAGTATACATAGAAACTACACGAAGCAGCAATATGAAAGAATCTAATTAGGAACAAATCTAGGAACTAGATAATATACCTCCGCATTTCCCTCATATTCTTCATCCATCTCAAGCATCTTCAATACACGTCGTGCCAAGAGAAGTCCAGTGCAGTAAGCTAAATGTTTACATTAGAAGATCAGATATTACTACTTTACAGCAGTAAAAACACGAGTATGAAAACAGTGATTAAAAGTGATAACTACCAGCAGCATAATTTGTAAGACCAACTTCAAGCCCATAACGAGGGAGTTCATGAGAATATGCCGCAGCAAGGACCAAGTCTCCGGCAATACTTGCGGATATTATTTGTGCGGTAATATCCTTGTTTGTCTAACATGGCTCGTTAAGGGTTTACACTGATTAATATTGCAGAGAAAAAAAAACATAAACACAAAATAAATGGCAAAAAGCACATAACATATGGATACGAATCGAACGACAAAACGATATTTCGGAGTGTTGTATTTGTTCTTGTCCTGGTTTATCAAGCGGATCCTGGCACGATAATCAGTCTTTCCCTCTGTAGAACAAGCAAATATGGTGTTTTTATAAGGAAAAAAACAAATGAAATATGTTGAACCTACTAAAGAAAATTATATAAGAAAAATATAAAATTGCATACGTCTCCTTCTCTTGAACTTCACTTGAAAGCGCTTGAAGTAGGCCCTAGTTTTCTGGTTTTTGACGAAGGCCTAGAATGGAGATAGAATTACATATTAATAATATTTACGAGCCACAAAATGAGAAAGCAAGGGATACTATATTAGCAATGCAAGAAGAGTCACCAAAAGCATAGATAGTGATAAGACGTTTCCAATCCTAACAACACAATATCGACAAAAAAAGTAAAATGTGCCAAATAAAGTGCTCCACATCTCGCATGTGTTTAATAAGAACACACAGTAAACCCTTAATCTAAGGCCAATAAATGTGTAACTCTACATTGAGAACCAAGCGTGAACGTGAGGGGTAATCACACCACATTGAAAACATGTATAACAAAATCAATAAAACACAATACAAAAATTTGGGATATCTATCAAGTAACAGTTACTGAGTAGCTAAATCCTTTTTCAGCAAAACAAAATTTAACAAAAAAGCTGAAAATGAACGAATTTTGATGCATTCCAACCCAACAAACAACAATAATGTGGGTACTTTATGTAGTTTCTACCAAAGAACAAAATTTCCATACCATAAAACATGGTGAATGACCTCATCTCAAATCACTTCTAGATCTAATAAATCAAACCAAATTAGATCCAAATGTTTAACAATACTCCTCCTTAAGCACTGACATCAACATAGATCAACAAAAGAGCATAAAAACCAAGTAAATAAGCACCAGCAAACTCTTTATTCCCCCAAAATTCATAGATAAATCAGATCAAAACGCGGCACTAATGAGACCTAACATGGAAGGCACTAATTCGCATGATCGAGATCAAAATCACGATCATTTTGAACCAACAAACACAGATCAATCGAAGATGAAACACACTAAGCTATAGATCGATAACAAAGGCTACTTAGAGGAGAGGGAGATAGGGTGTTCCTCACCATTGCGACGCTTCTCCCCCGCGAGCTCTGAGGGTTTCGACCTTCGCAGCAATGGCGGAGAGGGGACTCGGGAGAGGGGAGGCGTAGAGGGCTTTTATAGGCGCTTCTCGACGCAGATGTAAAACCCTAGAGACGAGATCTACGGCTGGTGTTCATTAGCGCTTGTCGACGGCTGTGATCTTTCATTCGTCGGCCCGCTTCGGTTGAACCGAACCGAAGTGGATCGCTTGAGCCGGCGCGGTTTGGTCTCGCCGATTTCTTAAACTAGTATAAAACCCGGCTGCGGATAAATAAAACTTTAATAAATTAATATATAATTACTTTAATTTTAAATTTTAAAATTTATTTTTAAAAAATAAAAATATAATAAAAAAAATGTTAACTTCTCAATATTAAAATAGTTGCTAACTCAAAATTCAAAACTCAAAACATTACTCTTTTGTTCATGAAAACCAACTTCAAAATTATATGAGATCAAAACTAAGGAATGGAGATAGAAGCTTAGCTTTTGAAGCTTTGATTATCTCTTGAAAAGGTNGAGGCCTCCGTGCTCCTGAGAGCATAGCAGCCCTGCTCTATATATATATATATATATATATATATATATATATATATATATACACACACTATTTATTTATTTATTTTTAACTCTTTTTCTTCTACCTTCTCTTTGCTTTTTTTCTTTTTTTTTATTTTGTTTTGTTTTGCAAATGAAGATATGGATGACCCCTCTCTCTTTTCCTCTTTTAACAATAGGTAAGTTTCATCATTTTTTTAATCTAACTCAAAATGTAATGAAAAAATTTATAGGATACACTTTAGAGTAAGCAAAGAAAACAACACTCCATCCTTTTTTCTTTAATCCCTTTTTCTTTAATGCCTTTTTCTTGCTCCGAAGCAACTAAATCACTTGAGAGGTTGCGACCTCGGCTTCAGCGGCAATGGCAACAGGCAAGATGGTGTTGATGGTGCACGCGGCGGCGATTCGATTGGCGTTGGGCTCGGGCATAGCAGCTCGGGCGGCGATGGCAGCGGATGCGGCTTGGGCGGCGTCGGGCAACTTGGGCGGTGGATGCTGTGGCAACGACGGCTTCAGCAGCGTTGGGCGACGTCGGCGGGTACGGCAGCGGACAGCGCCGGGTTGGGCTGACTCCGGGCGGCGTTGGGCGTCGTCGACGGTGGACGCGGCAGCGGACGTGGTGGATGCGGCAGCGGGCGGCGTTGGGCGTCGGCGACGGTAGACGCGGCAGCGGCGGCGGCAGACGCGGTGGACGCGGCCTCGGGCAGCGACGGCGATGGGCAACGACGGGTTTGGTAGACGTGGCGGCGGACGCGGTGGATGCAGCGAGTACATCAACGGACAGGGAAGGGAGGAGGAGGAGCACAGTTCTTCTTCTCTCTGTTTTTTCATTTTATTTTTTATATATATTCTTCTTTTTTTTGTTTAATCCTTATCTACTTTGTTTCTCTGGTACCCTCTACTTTTCTTCTACGTTCTCTTTATTCTCTATCTCATTTTTTTTTTTTAAGTAAGCAAACTGTGGATTGTGTGCGATATGGAAGACCTCCCCTCCTGCAGCATTGTTCGCCGATTCTCTGTACGATCCTCCCTTGCAATATGGAAGACCTCCCCTCCTGCAGCGTTGTTCGCCGATTCTCTGTGCGATCCTCCCTATTTATTTTTAACTCTCCTCCTGCAGCGTTGTTCGCCGATTCTCTGTTTGATCCTCTCTATTTATTTTTAACTTTCTTTCTTCTACCTTCTTTTGCTCTTTCTTTTGCTCTCTTTTTTTTTTTATTTTGTTTTGCAAATTGAAGATGTGGATAACCCCTCTTTCTTTACCTCTCTTTTTTTCTCTCTGTTAAAAGAGATCTTGCATCTCTCTCCCTTTCATTCTCTCTCTCTCTTTATATATATTTTTATTTTTTATTTTGCTGTTTGGAAAGAGAGAGAAGGGGATATTGATGCAACTTTAAAAATTTCTTAGTCCAACCTTGGAAAGGACAACCTTGAGAAGGAACTATATCTTGGGAAGGACAACCTTGGGAAGGAACTATATCTTGACCAAGATCCTTCATTTAGACTAAGATCCTCCATTTGAAAGTAAAAAAGTGCAGATAGACGTGGAAGCCTGAAAAATTGCCACGTACACCTTAAAGAACTGTCAAATTATGTATTTGTATAGATAGGTCCCTCAACTTTACTATATTTTAAATTTTAAATACTATTAATTAATTATTTGTAGTAATTTAAGTTAGTGGATAAAAAAATATGGGTTATTTGCATACACGTCCCTGCAAACATAGTGAATTGCGAAAATATCCCTGCAAAACGGAAACTCCATAAGTTGTCCATGCAAAAGTCCTAAGTTATGCAGATATGTCCCTGCCGTCCAGATCTGTTAGAAAATTTTCGTTAACCACGATTAAAATACTTAACCATGGTTAATTATAGTGTGAATTGACGTATTTACCCTTCTTCCTCTTCCTCCTCTTCCTCTTCCTTCTTCTTCGTCGCCGGCGAGGAGATGCGGCGGCGACGGCGACGACAGTGGCGAACCCTCTTCCTTTTCCTCTTCCCTCTTCCTCTTTTCCCTTCTTCTTCCTTCTTCCTTTTTTCTCTTCCTTTTCCCTCTTCTTCATCACCGGCAAGGGAGAAGCACCTCGTCGGGGTCGGCCTCGGAAAGACGGGCGAGTTTCTGGACGAGAAGCTCGAGGGCGTTGTTGTCGACGAGGGCAGCGACGAGGGTGTGTGCGGGGTCGTCGTGCTCGCCGATGATGTCGGCGTCGGTGAGGTCGGTGAGGAGAGAGACGACGTCGACGACGATGTCGGCGCCGAGGAGGCCGACGAGGGAGGGGACGGCGTTGAGGGCGACGAGCTCCAAGTAGAGCTCCGGTGCCCCGGCGTTCTTCCCTCTTCTTCGTCGCCAGCGAACCCGACCCCGCGCCGCCACCGCCGCCGCCGTCGTCTGCTTCGACAGTCCGAAGAGGAAGAGAAAGAGAAGGGGAAGAGGAAAACTTTTGGAGGGATATATTTGTGAGGGTAAAATGGTCATTTCACAAATCCACTGTTAAAAAATAAACGGATCACTAACGGATGTTAACTGGAGGGACATATCTGCATAACTTAGGACTTTTGCAGGGACAACTTACGGAGTTTCCGTTTTGCAGGGATATTTCCTCAATTCACTATATTTGCAGGGACGTGTATGCAAATAACCCAAAAAATAATTGTTATTTTATTAATTACAAAATGGTTTAAACCATTTTTATTGAAAATTAAAATTGCTAGATTTTAGTAAAAATTGATGACTAATAGTTGCAAATAAAACAGCTAATAGGATTTATAATTAAATTAAGTAAAATAAATTAAATTACAAAGTAAAACATTATAACTATCCTAAAAAATGATTAAATAATTAAAACTAAAAGTACCTGTATGTAATATTGTTGAGCTGAAAAATTGTATGGATAACATGTGGCGCGTTCGAATCCTTCCGCCTTATCATGTCCCTTCGATTGAAGGATAGATTTGACTATGTCTAAATTGCAGATCGAAGAAGGAACGGTCAGATCATGTCCTTCTAACTAGAAATAGGTCAGACCTCTAGTAGTAGCCAACAGGCTAGAAAAATAGGCTAAATTTTGGTGCGATCGACTTTTAAATTTAGGTTTTTTTTGGGCCAAGATCAGATAGCGGGAATCGTTACTAGTCAACGACCCTTAATGATAAAAACGCTGGACATGGCGGTAGCGCATACTAGTGAATGAGCTCACCAACTAAGGGTGAAGTAGCTAGATAAACGTTGAGGGTTGTCAAAGATACGATTGATATTCAACAACAAAATTCATCATGAGCGGGCTTTGGTAACTCTACTCCACAGGTACTATTAAGCTAAGTTATTCCTATTTTAATTCTAGTGCATCAAAGGGTAAAAATGGTTGTATTAAAAGTTGAGAGATTCTTAATTTTCTTTTCTTCTTTTATATCTTGAGGAGCTATACTCACATAATTATAGCTAAAGCAAGCTTGGTTACTTCCATCATTTCTTCCAAGTATTATGCCTTCGGCATAACTTCGGCTGTACTTTATATAACACAGAAGTTATGTTCAACAATTACATTTCACTGAGGTCTTAATGTTATTGTCGTTTTCGCCAATACGAGTCCTACTATAGAACCTCTCTTCGATAATGTCACGTATTTATTCTAAATCTACTCAAACCTCAACCTTGAAAGTAAAGGTCAATCACCCACTAATGCAGCATGAAAAAGTAATGATTAGTAGGATCTTCAAGATCTACTCTTTATTTTTCGAGATTGCCTACATCTGTATTGGAATCTGTTGATTCCTTGCCTTTTAAAATTCAAACCTCAATTGCTCTATTTCAGCCTTTTTGAATTGATTATCGAAGTCAGGCTCCTTTGATCTTTGACAAGCTCTTGTTACTTGTTAAGGTCGCGTTCCTTTCCCAAAATCCTTACTTCGACAATTCCATCTGGTGTGTTCCCGACTCTTGCCTAGTCATTTCGGGCATCTAAAAATGGACGTCAATAAATGTTTTTGATAAAAATGCATTGAGACCTCTCAACTACAAAAGGTTTCGAAATAGACCTCTCAACTATTGTTTTCCTATTGAGACCCTTCAGCCTTTTTTTTTATTTGAGTTTTTATACTTAATTATGTAAAAAATGTAATAAATTTAATAACACTTAATTATTTAATGATAATTTGTTAATTTTGTTTATTATAAAATAATTAAAGCCATGTAATTTGGCAAAATAATGATTAATTTTTTGACAAAAATAAATAAATTCTGAAAAATTACAAGTGAAGGAATCTCAATCGAAAATATATGTTAGGAGTCTGTTCCAAAATTAGCTATAGTTGAGGGTGTCTGTATATATTTTCACCTCATAATAATTCAGTCTAAAACAAAAAAAAAACAAAAAAACGTTGAGATATTTCAAAATGGGCTATGTTGAGATGTGTCATAACAAATACAAGAGGCCCTCCGAACCCTCGGTGCTCATCTCCAACCTCTTCCAAACGGGCGAGACCCTGGTGAGTGTCCCAAACCCGTCGCAGGATGATCTGAGTCCGTGATTTGGTACTTGGATTAATCAAGATCCGAGATCTTAGGGCTATTTGTTGTGTTGTTGTGATGGATTGGGTATGGGTGATTGATTTGAGTTTGTGGGAATTGTAGGGAATGGGATTGTGAAATAGTTTTAGTATGTGGGGCTGTTTGATTTGGAATTTTAATATTATTTAATTATTTAACTATATAAATAATTCTATGATGATCTTGGAAAATCTCAGGAATATCTTGGGAATATCATGATCCAACCTGATCCAATCTTGGGAAAGAGCCAAGGAGCTGTCTTGGAAAACCTTGTGAAGGAGCCAAAGAGCTGTCTTGAAAATTTTGAGAATATTTTGGTCCAATCTGGTTCAATCTGAGGAAGGAGCCAAGGAGTGCTTAACAGGAATTTGTGGAAGCAGGAAATGCTGCCACGTATACCCTACAAACTTCCAATTAATGTATTTGTATGGATATTTTGGTCCAACCTGGTCCAACCTTAGAAAGGAGCCAAAGAGTGCTTGACAGGGATTTGTGGAAGTAGGAAATGTCGCCATGTATACCCTACAAATTGCCAATTAATGTATTTGTATGGATTTTAATATTATTTAATTATTTAACTATATAAATAATTCTATGATGATTTTGTCTTGGAAAACCTCAAGAATATCTTGGAAATATCATAATCCAACTTGGTCGAACATTGGGAAGGAGCTAAGGAGCTGTCTTGGAAAATTTTGGGAATGAAGGAGCCGTCTTGGAAAACCTTGGGAAGGAGCCAAAGAGCTGTCTTGAATATCTTAGGAATATTTTGGTCCAATCTGATTCAACCTTAGGAAGGAGCCAAGGAAATGCTGCCACGTATACCCTACAAACTGCCAATTAATATATTTATATGAATTTTAATATTATTTAATTATTTAACAATATAAATAATTCTATGATGATTTTGTCTTAGAAAACTTCAGAAATATCTTGAAAATATCATGATCCAACCTGGTCGAACCTTGGGAAGGAGCGAAGGAGCTGTCTTGGAAAACCTTGGGAAGGAAAGAGCTGTCAGGAATATTTTGGAAATATCATGATCCAATCTGGTCGAACCTTGGGAAGGAGCGAAGGAGCTGTCTTGAAAAACCTTGGGAAGGGAAGAGCTGTTTTGAAAAACCTCGTGAATCAGCCAAGGAGCTGTCTTGGATACATTGGGAATATTTTGGTCCAATTTGGTCCAACCTTAGGAAGGAGCCAAGGAGTACTTGACAGGAATTTGTGAAAGCAAGAAATGTTGCCACGTATATCCTACAAACTGCCAATTAATGTATTTGTATGGATTAATGTATTTGCATGGACGTATGGATTGTATGTATATGGATGTATGGATACCCCAAATTTACCAAAGTGCCCCTCAATACGTTTTAGCTCGGCCTCGTCTCCAGAACATTTCGGTCTCTCTTTCTTTCTCTCTCTCTCTCCCCTCTCTCTCTCCTACACAGACCCAAAACCCGACACTCTCTTTCCCACTTCGTCTCCTCCAACCTCTTCTAGGGTTTTCTCCTCCACCATTTTCTAGGGTTTCCGACTCGTCCGCTCCTCTCAACCTCACACAGGATGACCGGGTTGGGAAGGATCGTTCGCCGAGGTGATCCCTCTTGAGCTCGCACGCACTCGCCGTTTGCGAGGAATCGTTCATCCACCTTCATCATCCCTCTTTCTCACTGCTTTTTTTTGGTAAGTTTTGATCATTTTTTGATTTTTTTTTTTCATTTTTAATTAGCTTTGGATGTTCATGTGAATGTCATCTATGCATATACTCTGTTTGTTTATATTATTAATCTTTATCTAATTGATTTAAAATAATTTATTTTTGCTGGCATGTTAGATGACTCATCTAATTCATTAGCACTCCCATTTCATAGACAATTACTTTTGTCATATTGTGATCATCTCTAAAATATTCAACTATTAATTTTGTACGACTATATGATGTCTAGATAATATATATATATATATATTTAAAGTGTATGTATTTAGAGGTTTATGAATCATGAACATCTAAATTTAGAGTTGAGTTTTGGGAACACAGAGGTATAAGACAAAAGAAAGGGATGGTTCATTGCTTTCTCCTTCATTACAAACATTTAAGAAGGGGAATGGTAGATAGATGGAAGTTAAATGAGAAATAGAAGAAAACAATGTTGTGGGCTTGGGATTCTGACATTTTCCACATGGTTTTGGCAATGCACATTCAACATTACAATCCCTTTATTTCCCTCTTTCTATTTTCCAATGCTGCTTCTTCCCAATGTATGCCTGCAGGGTTAGGTCTTACTTTTCTCTTCAAATTCAAAGATATAGTGAGTTTTGAGTAGTGCTTTTCAAAGAAGCATTATGTTAAATAAGTAAATTAAAGTCTTCAGAATGGTATATTATGTCAGAAGATGATTTCAAGATAAGAAAACTACATACTATGAACTCGTATTGTCGATCTGTTGGGGTTCGAGCCTGATAGAGACAAGCCCAGGTCCATCTTTCATTGGCTTTATTAAGTTCAACTAGACCTATAGTGAGATTAGTTTATATATACATATAGGCTTGGTTCAAAATTTCCATAGGTTTGGTAGAGAACTTTTTGAAACATAAGAAGGAAGTTATGTTGGGCATTAGAAAAGCATACACCCTAGATTATGCAGCTGTTTGTTCACAGTCCAACATTGGATGACATTATTTAGTGCATTAGTATAAGAAATACGACATTGTTTACCGAGCAAATACAGAAGTATCATATTAGATCTTCTAATTTTGAGACTCGAAATCTTATTTATACTTTTTTCCTTTTTTTTCCTCATTCGACAAGCATTCCATACAAAATTGTTGCTGCTAAGTATAGAGACAAAAGCAGCTTCAAAATACCTTAATTAGGTTGCATAGGTGGTTTTTTAATTTTATTTTTGTTGTGTTTTATTAAATGTGTCAGGAGAATATACAATGTAATTATTGGGATAGGCAAATGGCGCAGAGATTTTATACTAAGAATTTGTATACTTGTGTACACAATATTATTGTATTGGGTTTATGCATGTGCCATGAAATATATTATTGGATATGTTTCAGTTTCTATAAAGTGCATTTTATTCTTGTAATGATTAGCACCAATTTGTGCTTTCACTGGCTGTGTTTGTGCTTTCATTGGTTGTATTTTGGATAACTTGGATACTATAGTTTTTTTGAGTTAAATTGTTCATGCCTTTTCTTTGCTCGTAAAAATATCCAATGCAACTAAATGTTTGGCTTAAGTAAAAATTTGACATAAGTATCTTGCTTAACTTCTCATAATATTTTTAGTGTTTTTTTAATAATTCGAATGAAACTAAATGAATAAATCCATAAAAATATCCAAGAACTATTAGTTTCTCCAGCAATGTGATATAAATCATTGTATTAAAATTTTCTAATGTTCTTTTTTTTTGAGAAGAATGGTAACGTGCTATCGTTTTATTTATTTAATTTTTTTAAAAATAAATTTAGCTGAAAATGTAAAGCAATTTGGCTTCAAACTATAAACCATTTATGCTAAAAACAGTTAGTAGTATTCTAAGTTGTTACAGTATGATTCTTGACCAAAAAATAAAAAAAAAGAGTAATCCTATCTGTAGTAAGGTATGTTTGAAGCTAGCATTTTAGTATTAGTAAGTTGCTTAGTACTTATCCCTTATTGTGTATTTGTTTTTCGTATGTTGAAAAGTTAGATGGACAAAAGTTGGATACGCGAGTCAAGATTGAGTAAAAAACACTTTGATGGGGTTAATGATTTCCTTAATTTTGCATTTGAGAGGTCATCTCAAGATGGAAAAATATTATGTCCGTGCTCACGTTGTTCCGATATTAATTGGCACACACATGAGGTAGTTAAGGAACACTTGGTATGCAATGGGTTTCTCCTAAGGTACACTCACTGGCCTTGTCATGGAGAATCCATCTCTTCCTCTTCCTCCAGTAGCAATACGGCGTACCATCTACAAGATCCTTTACGACTGCGAGAGTCAACTCATGATCAAATGGGCTCAAGTAGACATGATGATATGGAAGGATTATTGCGAGATGCCGTGAGAATGTATTTTCAAGATTTAGATAATTCATCGTCACGAGAAGACATTCCAAATGCGCAAACTATTTGAGTAGTCATGACAATTGTCACGATGCAAATGCGTGTTTTTTGCTTGATTTCTGATGATCATTTAGTTTTTATTCCGCTTTTTTTCTTCTTCTTTTTTTTTTTTTTTTTTTACCCATTTCAAATTTGTTCAATTTTAGTTCGATGATGAGGTGAACAAGTATGGAGGAGAATAGTGAAGCGAATTATACTGCGGCTTCTGAGGTTGGTTGGTATATGCTTGGGGAGAATCAAGAGCATGTTGGTCCATACGCATTATCTGAGTTGCAAGGTGAACTTTTCTTCTCTATTTTTTAAAGCGATTAGCTTTCTCAGCGTATTAGGGTTAATAGAGAACTGCATCTGCTTTGTCTCATGTAAATACTACTGCTTGGTTGTATTTTGCATTTGGTTTGATTCAATTATGCAAAATCTTTGGTTTGATAACCCGCAGGATTTGAATTCTTTTGTAATTTCCAGTGTATACGTGGTTTGAAAGCATTGCTGATGTTAGAAAGAAGAAATTTTTACTTGAATCACATTGCTTGATGTAACATTTATTGTTTCTGCATTAATATTTGGAGTTGGGAATTTATATTAATTTGGCTCTTGTTCTTTTGAAAGTTATATGATAGAGTTTTCTTTAAGCAAATGATAGTATGTTGAGCAACCATCACAGTTTGAGTTGCTTGATATACCTTGTTTGTATATTTATATTCGCTACTTGACCATATTGCCCATGATTTCTTTACTTTGCTAGAGCATTTCGTAAATGGGTACCTTGATGAGAACACGTTGCTCTGGTCGGAAGGGAGAAGTGGCTGGATGTCACTATCGTTAATTCCTGAGCTATATAGAGGGATTTCAGCTCAAACAGCTAATCGTCCTAACGAAGGTTAACAAAATTATTACCTGATTAAACCTCGATTCTGACAAACAAAAGAAAGGAGCCCTTCCTCATTTTGTCTTTTTCTCGTAGATGCGGAAGAAAACAACGATGAATTTATGAAATGGCGGAAGGAGGTGTCAGAGGCTGAGGTCGAGGCTGAGGCCCTGAAAGGTGGAAATACTGAGGGTGAGGGAGGAGGGACAGAAGCGGGTCTCGATGATAGACCGGCGACCCCACCAGATGGTGAGGAAGAATTTACTGATGATGACGGAACTGTTTATAAATGGGATCGTGGTGTCAGGGCATGGGTTCCTCAAGTAAGCATTATTTCATGTTGTCTGATCTTAATTCTTAGGTAATCCGATTTTTTTTCCCCTCACTTGTGCCAAATCAGTGTATCAAAATACATGTATGAACTCAAGTAAGTTGCCTTAATGCTTATTTGCCACAATTTGCTTTGTGAGATTATTGAAGTTCTCCAGTTTAGCCATAGAACTTTGCCAGGTGATATTAGCTACCTATGAATTATTTTCTTTGCTTTAATCTTACGCAAAATTATTTTCTAGAAAATACATGTGTACTTATTCTTCCTCCTGTAATCAAGTTTCAAGTTAAGACCACTACTCTATGCAGTTGTATTACAATGTCAACCTAGCATTTCTGTAAAAACATATGAAAATGTGGAAATTACGTGAATGTTGTTATTCCATAGGATAATCCTTCAAGTAAAGGAGGTGAATATGGACTTGAAGAGATGACTTTTGCACATGAGGAGGAGATATTTCCAATTTCGGAGGCTCCTCATCCCTCTGTGCGAGTTCCTGATCCCTCTGTGCCAGAGGAGAGCAATGTTTCGAACGAAAAAGCTGAAACAGAATTGGAGAAGAAGCGGAAATCATCTGAGAAGCCAACTGAAAAGAAGGTATCTTTTCTTTGCTTTTTTACTTTCAATTATTATTATTGTTTCTCTAATTCCTAGATAAGGGCATGTTTTAGCTTCCTATTCAATCGAAGTTTACATAGAAATGGAACAAACTATTATTCTGCCTTAGAGGGCCTTCCTTGCACACTTGAGCCAACTAGGGAGCAGATATTTGCACTTTTACCCTCTGTACATGGTCTTTTAGCACTGGCATTGTCTTTTATTACTAGTCAAGAGAAGGAATGGCACTTAACAAGTTGCTACTTCTGATATTGTACATGCTTAAATATTTTTTAAGGAAGGATAATGATGGTTTTGAATGAAACTGCGAAAGGAAGCTAATAAACCATTCAAACTGTAACAGGAAGCTAATAAACCGCCAGATAGCTGGTTTGATTTGAAGGTCAATACTCATGTTTATGTGACTGGCTTGCCTGATGATGTTACTGTTGAAGAAGTAAGTATTAAGTCTCCTACTTTTAGTATTTCATGCTTCACATAATTGTTATTTCATGGCACATTACTTGGCAACTGCCTAGCAAGAAATAATTAAATGTGCTTGCACCTGTTTAGTTCCATGCATCGCGTGTCATAGTTGTGGCTCTAATCTCAAATTTATCTTGCAGGTAGTGGAAGTATGCTCTAAGTGTGGAATTATAAAGGAGGTAAGGAAAATTATTTATCTATTTGCACTTCAGGTGTTTTTCCCCCAAGATTGTCTTTTCATTTGTATGGATGTGTAGTTTGCATTTTGCAAACTTTGTTAGCTATTTGCCTGGCCTAATGCATGCAAGAACACAGTGATTATCTCTTAACAAATTTGTTTGACTTGAGAGCTTCTGGACTCAATAGGTTCATTGTCAACATTTGGGGGGGAAAGTTCTGTTAAGATGAAAGCCTCCAATTGCTTATTCAAAGCAAGTTCGACTTGTTCGGCATTAATTTTCTGCATGTAAGACAAATATATGTGTATCTGTATTGCACTTGTCTTGTGGTTTGTCCTGTTTTACATCCAGTTGGTTTTAGGGCGAGACTTAAGCCGTTTGTGTCTTTGATTCATCGTTGTCTCGTTGATGTTGATAGCACTTTTTAGTTGTTTCGAGTACTGAATAATTGATTAAGCGTGATATAAAGTTACCTTTGGTTAAGTTCATCCTTCATAGATGAGGGCATTATTTCACCTATACTTCTCAGCATCTTTAGGATCCTGAAACAAGGAAGCCTCGAGTGAAGATATACATAGACAAAGAAACAGGTAGAAAGAAAGGGGATGCACTTGTCACCTATCTGAAGGTAAGTAGTACTTTTCCTATTGAAACATTCAGAGAATATCAACTTAAATTTGTGTATAACTTTTTTCTGTCCATTCCAGGAACCTTCCGTTGCTTTAGCAATTCAAATATTGGATGGCACTCCACTTCGTCCTGGTGGAAAGATCCCCATGTCTGTAAGCCAAGCTAAATTTGAACAAAAAGGTTAACATTGGTATAGTTTCCTGCCATTGTAATGCTAAGATGTTTAAATATTGAATAAAAAGACTTATTTTCCACTTTGTGTCCAGGTGAGAAATTTATAGCGAAGAAGGCTGATAAGCATAAGAAAAAGAAAATAAAGAGAGTTGAAGATAAAATTCTTGGATGGGGTAATCATCAATCTTGCATATCTAAGTTCATGCATTTCTTTGAGTGAAGTATGGCCTACCTAGTCTACGTTATTAGTCTGCATATCTTTGATTGATGTGGATACATCTTTTGTGAATTTTGGGTGCTCTTGAGAGGTACTAAGTATCCAACCTAACTCGCTTTCTTTGATTAGGTGGGCATGATGATGCGAAGGTGTCTATTCCGACCACAATTGTTTTAAGGAACATGTTCATTCCTGCTGAATTGAGGGTAACGATTTGAAACACAGACCTTATTTCTCTGTTTGCTTTTATGATCCAAATTATCTGGCACATTTTTGCGGCAATTTGTTTTCTAATGTTTATCTGCATGAATGAGATACTTAGACAATTTGGTGCAATGGTCTAATGATGAGTGGGGATGTTCTTGTATTTGCAGAGTGATGAAAGTCTTCTTCCAGAGCTAGAGGCAGATGTTAGAGAGGAATGCATGAAGCTGGGTCCGGTTGAAAATGTAAAGGTTAGTACAATTCATTAAATGTTTTTTAATTAGGTTTGTGGCATGTGGGTTAGAATATACTGTTTTGAATAATTTTATGTTTGATGAAATTCATTATACTCGTGCACTACTCATTTCGTTGTGTGTTGAAGTAGAAAAGTTTTACATATATAGATATCTGCATGCCTCTTTTCTTGGTATGTTTACTTGAGAGGTCTGGTCTGCTGCTGATGAATACAAGCATTTGGAGCAATATGAGTCTGTTAATGAACTTGAATAATTCTTGTTGTTGTTGTTGTGTATATCAAGTTCAACATCTGTTCCTTTGTAAGCTTCTGTATTTGGACTGACCTTAGGAATTCTTTAGTTTCTTAAATCCTTTCAATGGCTACTTTGCACTTGTTCATCTCTTGTTCTATTAGAGAAAATATCAAATGACGTTGTAACTGTCTCAGATTTAAGTCACTCGTTTTTAAGTAATGAAAACTTCATTTCCTGCTTGACTTTAGCTTGCCCATGTATGCGACTTTACTAGAGATTTCCCACTTTCTGCCTATCTACAGTGTCAATTTATATTGTCTTTGATTAAGTTGATCTGTCCATTATTGTATGGTTTTTTAGAGTAATTGATATTGCTATAAATTTTAGGGATTGAACTTCTGTACTTATTGCTACAGATTGCATTTGTTTGACACTTGTTGTGGTAAGAGTAGGAAGCCTTTTCTTGTTTTCCTGATGTTCGAAGTGGTACTGATTTGCCTATAAATGAACATGCAGGTTTGCGAGAATCATCCACAAGGTGTTGTGTTGGTGAAATTTAAGGATCGAAAAGATGGTGCAAAATGCATCGAGTTGATGAATGGAAGATGGTTTGTTTTCAACCTCTCTATGCAAATACCGAGTTTAACATTGGTTTTAAATTAACTATACACAATCATATGCAAGCAACTCCAGCCCACCGTTCATACCTAGTCTTTTACCTATTACTGAATGGGCCTCATGGTACCTGGACCAAAAAAATTATCAGGTTTAACAGTGCAAACCTTTTCATATAGAAGGAAAATATACCCGAGTTTATTAGCAGTTTAAACTCTGAGATTAGGAATAGGAACTATTGATAACTTCAAAAATCAAGCTATAATTAGGAATTACAAGTACTGAGGCCTTCGCTAATTCTTTTCACTCAGAGATCGGTTTATTTTATATCTGACTGTTTTAAAGAACAAATAAAAGCAATGAGCAAAGGGTTATTATGTTATACTATTGCGGACCAATCAAAATGGTGATCACCATGCCTAATTATGTCACAAGCTGTTAAAACATATTACACGCCTTGTTTTTTCAATTATACTTTTTGTTCAAAATCTATAAAAGAGGCCATCCTATTAGCGGAAAGGGACTCGGATCAAGGAGGAGGTTTCACCACGCCCCACCCCCCTACCCCCAACAATAGCTGCTCAATTGGAAATTCCGTGGAAAATCAAATTGTTTGCATATTGGGTGCATATATGTTTCTAGTGGTGAACTTTGAAATCTTACAGTTTGGTCGACATATAGGTTTGCAGGGAGGCAAATTCATGCTAGTGAAGATGATGGTTCAGTTAACCACGCTCTTATTCGTGATTTCGACGAGGAGGCAGCAAGGCTCGAGCAATTTGGTGCAGAACTTGAAGGCGACTGATGCAAAATCTTATCCCACTGTAATTTGGCAATCTTTTAGAGCCAAGAGGGTGAGGATCCACAAACTAATTTGCTAAACTTTTACAATTTTTATTGACACTTTAACATCGGCTGGTAATGGGTAGCTAGTTTAGTTGTCCTAGTTGACCAAAATGGGCACTAAATACTTTTATGAATTTCCTCCAAATGAGTGATATGACTATTGAAATTGTGAACATATTTAGATCCAAACCAGTACTATCAAGGAATCTATCCATAAGCAAGTTCTAACGAGGAACTGAAAACCAAACTCATATAAAAATTTAGATAGAATGTACTAGGGCTATGTGAACTCAAGTTGGAGACCCCGATAAAACTGGTCGAATTGATTATTTTGTAAAGTGACTCAGCCTTTGCATTTTGTTTCATGGGCTTTAAACGCAACGTGTGATGAAACTAGTTGAGTTGATTTGCTAGAACATGTGATTCGGTTGCTTCTGATTTGTAGCCACTAGCATCAACTCTATGGTTCAAAGTACTCCACAATTCATGACTATTGTTCTATTTGGTTCTCAGCTCTCACTGATAGCATAAAACCGCCAGAATTTGCAACATTTGGGTGTAAGACTACAATAATTAACAGCAACCACAGCACTATTGACTGGATGTATGAAATACATTTCTCTTTTTTTTCTCTTTCTACATTTCCACCTTGCTTTGTTTAGCAGTTTTTACCCTTTTTTAATTGCTTCTATGTGCTTCATAGTAGGAATGAATAATCACTTTTTCCTGCTACTTGAGACTCAAATGTGAGGCTTTTTCTCATCTCTCTTTCAGATAGCGCGAAGGAAATGTCTCGTTTAAATACCTCAAATCAAATTCTGACTCGAAACCAAACTGCGGAAGGTGATGTCCGCATGAAAAGAGCGATGCAGCACAAATGCGGTGACAAACGGAGAAATCTTCGGCTCGTCATGTTTCTCGACAAAACTTTGTTCTCAAAATCATCAGCTCTCACCTTGTCAACATTAGGAAATTTACATCCTTCTTGCAGCAACTAAACTAAGTATGGCTAACATTGGACAGCGAGGGCTTAATTATGTACAGTTTGTTTGTATTATGTTCCTGGATTGTTAATCTATTAAATTTTGATACTTCGATCTTAATTCGGAGATGGCTCGAAACAGATGCATATTTCATATCTTGTTCTTTTCTTCTTTTTGTTCATGTGCTGATTCTTATTGAGGAGATGGTGTACAAATGAGGTCCTTTTTGAAAATTTTGCACCTTCTTTCAATGGTGGTTGGCACATCATCATTTGGGAGGAATCTGGTTCGGCTCTATTTTGCTGCATGTTTAGGGCCACTGAATGAAAAACATTGCGACCCTATTTGAATGTATGAATATTTTATTCAGTATATTTCGTAGATTTATTGTGTATATATAAAAAAGTATTATCAAAGGTCCCAAAAGGATATTCTTTTCTATCTTTATTTATTTATTTTTTGAAAGTAAGATTCATCATCTTCTAAAGGAAATGTATTATTTGATATATGCACAAAAATATTCATATTGAATGAATTATAGTTAAATGTTTTATTTGGACATCTGAGTAAGGTTTAAAACTAAGAGGAAAAAAAAGAAAAGGTAGGGGCCCGAGTTTTCAAAAATAATGTATTAGTTATTATTTTTTAATTATTGTAAGTCGATTATATTATAAAATAAGTAAAATAAGATAAATATATGAATAAAGTTTTTTGTAATCTACTAGTCTACTATACTACTAGTGCTAATTACTTTTAGGTCAAAGTAGGTTAACATTTAATATTAAAATTTATTGAAGATGATATTTGACTTAATCCCGTTGGAGTGTTTTTTTTTTTTTTGGATAAAAAGACGCTATCAATAATAATTTGTTGGGCTTAAATCATCGGTCCAAATTTTTAAATTCAGTTATTATTATTAGCGTAGAGGCATCTTATGTACCAAATTAGAATATTTTTTTCATTCGATGTGAGATTATTGAAACGTTATTGTTAGCAGGTTGGGTCGTTACATCGAAGAAAAAAGTATACAAGCAAGAAGAAAAAAAGGGAAAAAAATAAAAATTAAATTATAAAAAAATTAAAAAATTAAAAAAATGATCGAAAGTGTATAAAANAATGAAAATAAGTGAAATAATTATCTTCGTTTTGTTTTTTTTTTTTTTTTTAAATAAAGTGTTACCAAACATGTGTGATTACGCGTACCCGTAGTCGGACCCAGAAATGCACCCAATTATACAGTTACCGCAGTAGGACTGTAGGACCCACGACGTCTATACTCTTTACTCTCGTTCCAAGGTAGGAGTACAGTTCTGGGTACATTCACGTTCCCTCTTATCAGCCTCCCTCTTCCTCCTCCTCGCCGAAACCCTAAAAACCCTAAATCCCCTCCTCGTCTCCTCCGATCACTAATCCACCACGAAACCCTAACCCGCCCCTATTCTCCAAGCTTCATCGGAACATGCCATTTGTTGCAGATTCCATCGGATAGAGCGCAATATCACTGGACCAACTAGGGTTTGTCTTAATATATTTGCTTATAAGAGTAGAATCGATTGCGCGGTTCTCGATTCAATACTTGGTTCTTCAATTTTGTATCTAATTGGAATGATATCCTACTTTTTCCAATCCAAAAGGGGTTTTGTTTGCCATCGTTTAGTATCTTTTGTAGTAGTTTGTATCTAATACGGTGAACGACTCTCTACAAGTGACTCTGAACTCAGTGGTGATGACACTGCACCTGAAGATCTAAAAATTCCTCAGGTTTAGATAGTTTTTAGTTACAATGATAAGCTATTTTAACATTTTTGTTCGGCGATTGCCGTGTTAAATTCGGTAATTTCTTTTCCAGGACCTGGCGGATGCCTCTGCTATGGATTGCGCTCCGCATAAAAGCAAAGAAGAAATTTTTGATGATGATGATGATGATAATATTGGTGAAAATGTCGAAGGAGACGATAAAACACCTCGAGTGGGGATGGTATTCACAACTTACAACGAAGCGTCTAGCTTCTACAAGCAATATGCTTTGAGTGTAGGATTTGGGGTAGCCGTTAGGAAATCATCGTTTACTAAATCCGGAATATGTCGAAGGTTGATACTCGCGTGTACTAGGGGAGGGAAGGGGCGGCCCGACGCTTGCTATCAAGCTAGGCAGACGGCAAAGACGAACTGCCAAGCTATGGTAGTAGTGAAGTTGTGGAGCGACGGATTACTTCATCTCGTCGAAGCGAATCTCGAACACAATCATCCGCTCAACCCATCCGCTGCGCGATTAATGAGTTGCTACAAAAAAATGATTGATTCAGAGAGAGAAGAAACTATTGCACAGCCTAGCGGACGGAGAAATTCACAACCTATAGAGAAGGAATGTGGAAATGCTAGTGAGATTGGGAGATTGAAGCTCGGAGAAGGAGATGATGAACTAATCAATCAATTTTTTGCAAATATGCAGAACAAGAATCCAAACTTCTTCTACTTAGTGGATTTAGACAGGTGCGGCCGCTTGAGGAACTTGTTTTGGGCTGATGCGAGGTCTAGAGCGGCATATGAGTATTTTGGCCATGATGTTATTTACTTCGATACGACATTCTTGACTGAAAAATATGATCTTCCAATTGTCTGTTTCGTTGGGATGAACCATCATGGTCAGTTGGTTTTGTTTGGTTGTGGTTTGCTTAGTGATGAAACTGTTGAAAGCTATACGTGGTTATTTAGGGCATTCTTAACGTGCGTGCTCGGCCGCTATCCTGGTGCCGTAATTACAGATCATTGCAAGTCCATTCAAGATGCAGTTGCGGAGGTGTTTCCTCAAGCTCGGCATCGTCTTTGCTTGTCTCTTATAATGAGAAAATTATCAGAGAAATTCAAAGGTTTTGGGGAATTTAAAACAATTAAAAAGGCGTTTAAGAAAGCGTCGTATGATTCTTTCAGGGCCGGTGATTTTGAAGAAGCATGGAGAAAGATGATCGAGAAAAATGAACTTGAAGGCAATGAATGGTTGGATTCACTGTATGCGAATAAACATTTGTGGGCCCCCGTTTTTCTCAAAGACAAATTCTGGGCAGGAATGTCCATTTCACAACGTGGGAAGTCTGTTACTTCCTTCTTTGATAGTTGTGTGTATCCAAAAACGTCTTTAAAACAGTTTCTAAGTAAATACGAGGCGATTATACAAAGCAAATACAAGAAGGAGGCACATGATGATTCCGAGTCCTTTCACAAGACCCCACTCACCATATCAAAATTTTACATGGAGGAGCAGCTATCCAAACTCTACACAGTAAACATGTTCCGGAAGTTTCAGGATGAACTAAAAGCCACAATGTATTGCCATGCTACGCCCACTAATTCAAACGGGCCGCTTACGACGTTTGAAGTTAAAGAATGTTCGTACATGGAGGGTGGTAAAAGGACAGAAAGTAAAGACCATGAGGTTTATTTCAATGATGATGAGCTTGCAGTCGAATGCATTTGCGGTTATTTTCAGTTCTGTGGAATTCTGTGTAGGCACGCCCTCTCTGTTTTGAAGTTGCAGCAAGTATTTGAGATACCGTCACGATACATTCTTGATCGGTGGAAAAAAGACTACAAGAAATTACATGCTTTGGGTCGTTCCTACGATGAATTATTAGATGATAATATACTTCACTGTTACAGCTATTTGTCCACACAGTGCCTTCAACTGGTCGAGTTAGGGTTTATATCCGATGATAGATACTCAGTTGCTATTAAGTTGCTGAAAGAGGCAGAAAAGTTGCTTCTTGATGATGGTTCTAGCCGAGATAGACAACCTAAGCTTCTATCCTTTGATAGTTATCCAAGTGAAAATGTTCAAGGCCTATTAGTTTCACAAATGGGTTTCTCTGAGGGCAATAAGAATTTAGAATCTTCAAATGTGAAGCGTCGAGGTAGGCCATCAAAAAAAGAACGAGAAACTCATATAGAGACGTTAGTTGGGTCGAATAAGGAACAGGTACCAATTCCTATAATGATGCTATAGGTCCTCAAAAGGCACACCATAGAGTAGCTAGTGAGTTAGATTTGCACATGGGGTAACTAGTCAGTGTTTAGCTTTTCAAAGTTTCAAGCGTGATATCGAGCTAGAGAAAACCCTGAAAAGTGAAACAACTAACTAGCTGCCGCATGTACAAAATTGAACTCATCAACTATATTTGGGGTACATTTTGAGGTTCCTACCCTGATAGTAACTCAATTTATAGTCCCTTTCAACTATTTTCCAATGTATTCGTTGATAGTACTCTAATGAGTAATGTCACTCTTGAATAAATATGATTCCCAGGACTTTCTAAGATCATCACTGGTTGGAAATGGAACCAATTTGCTTCAAGCTGACCCTACTGCATCACAACTTAACAGTCAAATGGGGGCTCCGGGAGGCATTGATTTGATGGTGCATTATTCTGACTTTGTAATTCTTGTTTATTGTCATTAGTATCATCTATATGTCTAATTCAAATTATTGCGTGTTAAATTTGTTAGGAAGAAATCGGCCCAAATGAGTTGTCATTTGGTACTCATTTCAGCACGCATGTTAATCACCCGCATCATATGACCAGCCAAACGAGATTGCCGCCGAGCAACTTTTTGCCGGTTTGTCATTTTCATACACACAATCTAACTTTGTGAACTATTCTCGTTTAAATCATACTCATGTAAAACCAAGCACATGTTTTGCGAATGCATGTAACTACAGTGTGGAATTATTTGCACATTGCAGGGTCAGCATGAGAACCAATCAATGAGAAATCAGTCAAGAATGCAGTGGATCTATCAGCAAATGTTGCAGGTTCTTACAGATATCTTCCTAATTTCAATTTTCTCATATAAGTTTTAAACAGCTCAATCATACTATTAATGATGATAATTTGATGTTAATTTTATTTGTTCGGGGATTTAATTAGTGTGACATAATTGCAGGAGGATCACATTCCAAAAACTCCCAGTCAGAGGACGGGGTAGAGGTTGCATTTTTCGCTGAAGTGAAGTCTAGGTTTGTCTTTGTATTTTTATGATCTATATCATGCGTATTTTTTGAGAATTTGACTACTATCCTTTGAGCTACTATCTTTTAATCTGCGCATGTACGAAGGCAAGATCTAATTTCCTCACTCTTCCTGTAATCACAGGAACGCATAATTCCATGATAAGAAACTGTGATTCATGCCCTATTGTGTACATTGAAATGTTATGCATTGAACTATCCGATAAATGGAATTGTTAGTACATACTGTGCTTGTGGGGTATCAGTACAATCACAGTTAGAATTTTCTTTTTTATTTCCTGGAAAATTCATGAATAGCTCACAAAATGTTAATTTTTCAGAGTTTATTCTCCAAATTATTTGCTAATATATAAATACCGAGCATAAGACCATAGAAAGATATGGATAATCTAGTGATTAATCAACTAATTCGAGTATCTTTTACGTTATTCGTTTTCAAGTTGTTTATCTGTTTTACTTTTGTTCAATTAAATTACATGAGATTGCGCATTTTGCAGTTCTAATGTTCCATGTATTTCTGTTTTATTAATGAAACTGCTGCTCAATTTTTCCAGATTTTTCTCTGAATTTCCGCCAGACTCCGAATTTTCGCATCTTGCCAAAACTTAAATCTGATTGCCGAACTTACGACTATGCGCAGAATACTAGGGTCATACATGAAACACTAATTTTTGAATGGTTTACTTGTCAAATGCCTACAAATGCAGGCAGGGCTAGTGGCAAGTCGGTCTGTGCAGTTCACATGTGCCTCGGCACCGACGGTGCTGGCTGCGACGGGAATTTCGAACCGTACATTCGAAAGAGTTATCGTTTGGACTTAAAAACCATGGCGATATATACGCAGATTCTACAGAGGTTGCAGTTTTCGTATACGACTTGGTGCAGATAGTTCCATTTTCAGTAAACCTCAGATGCTGCATTCGGAGCAGAGCTCGGCGCAGGTGGCCACCTCCAGTTCGCGAGTTACTCCGTTTTAACTAGAGGAAAATCGCGGTATCATCGGATATGTAGTTGGAAAGCATATATCATAGCAGAAAGATATACATGTACAGCATGTTTAAAGGTTTCTAATTTTTAGGCTGTGTTTGGTTTGAGAACTAAATTTTGAAGAATAACTCTTATTATTTTCGAGAACAAGGGATGTCCCGGTAGAAGTTACAACAAGCTATAAATTACGTTTGGATGTTGTTTGTTTGTTCTTAGAGAATATTCTTGATAGTGTTGGGTGTTTATGTTGGAATAAAGTATTGAAAAGATAAAAATTAGGGTAAACTTCAAATACCACTTCTGTGGTTTTACTTTCTCACTGTAGTATCCTGTGGTTTAAAATGTATCAATTTAGTACCTTGTGGTTTCATTTTTATCTTTTCATCAGTCTCTTTGTTAACTTTTCGTTTAATCATATACAAAAAACTTCAGATACTCCACCTATAGTTTATCAAATATTCATTTTAGCATCTTTTGATTTTAACTTTGTTACTGATGTAACGAAAAAAATTAGTAGAGGGGATGATAAAAAGAGAAAAATAAAAACATAGGGTACGCAAGTGATATATTTTAAACTACTGGGTACTAAAGTGAAAAAGTGTGAAACTACATGTAATATTTGAAGTTTTTTAAAAAAATTAAATATAATGACAAATTAGCTCTTAAATATAATAATGAAATATGATTTAAAGTTTCCATGCTGTGGAGAATTGGGCTTAACAGGTTATTCCAAAATAACCCATTAAGTTGTTTGGGTATTGGTCGGAGGATATTCCTTTTGTTAAAAAAAATTGTAAATAAAAGCAGGATTTCTCCATGTGATCAACGATTTTAAGTGTTTGGTTCCACCTAAAATACTAGTGAAATATATTTTTCTTTAAATTCAATTTTTTTCCTACGGAATTTAACCTTCTCAAATTTTTAACATGATTGTGTATTTAAATTTTAAAATTAAAATGTCTTTGGTTGATTCAAATTAAAATTAAATAAATTAAAATGCCGCAGAGCAAAATTAACTTTTTTTAATTTAAAATTCGAATCGGAGCCTTAACTGTGTAACCCAGAATCTAGTGGGTGGGCTCCACATTAACCGCACCCGAATGTTATCTCACGAGGACTCACAAGCGCCACGTGTCGCATCGTCGCTCCATATGTTTGCCTCGGGGTCTGTGTTCGTGGAGACTCGGCTTTTCGACCGACCAGTGGGGCCCCCCACCCCTCTCTTTCTCCTCTCTCTCTCTCTCTCTCTCTCTCTCTCTAAGCCATTCACCAAAAAATGTAACCCTAAAATCAAACCCTAGAATCGTACCCAATCCACGTCGTCTCCCTCCTCCTCCTCCTCCTCCTCCTCTTCCTCCTCCACCCCACCGCGCCATCTCTAACCCTATACTACCTTCGCGCCCCGCCAAAACCCTAGCGCCTCGCCGGAGCACCGTCGCCGGCGACCGACCGAACCCTCCCTCTCCGATCTCCGGCGAGGGGCCGCGATGGAGGCGGAGGAGTCCTCCGCCGCCGCCGCCGCCGCCGCCGCGCGGTGGAGGGACCCGCGGCGAGCCCGTCTCGCCCCGCGCCGCGACCTCAACTCCCAGGTCCGATCCCCCGTTCGATCCCATTCTAGGGTTTCTCAACTCCAATTCTCTCTCTCTCTCTCTCTCTCTCGCGCGCACGCCCATCGTTTTGCTCGGATTCTGGGGTTCTAATCCTCGGATTCGGTCTCTCGGCGCCCGAGTTACTAAAATTTTGATCGCGGGAGTCGCCGAGCTCAATTTATCCTCATTTTCTGACCCAAATAACCCAAAATTTTCCAACTGTTTCAAGAGAAAGTCGCAAATTTTATTCAATTCCGGTTGTGTTCACGTAATTCGCGGATTCAGGGCATAGCGGGGGATGCCTCCGCAAGCGGTCCGAGCAATGCCGAGTTCATGGAAGGCGACTCGCCGATCACCGCCGCCGCCGCCGCCGCCGACGACGACGACGACCCGCCGGAAGACGACGACGACGACGACGACGGCTACGACGGCGTGCCGGAGGTGGGCATGGTGTTCAAATCCCACCAAGACGCCTCCAAATTCTACAAGCGCTACGCCCGCCGCGTCGGCTTCGGCGTCTCCGTCCGCAGGTCGTCGTTCACCAAAGAAGGGCTCTGTTTATACCTAGAATTGATGTGCTGCAAGGGTGGGCGTAGGCGCGCCGAGCCCAAGTTCCGGAAACGGACCTCGGCCACCACCAATTGCCCGGCGAAGATCCGGGTGAAGCTCTGGGGCGACGGATTGCTCCATCTAGAGCTTGCGAGCCTCGACCATAATCACCCGGTCAGCCCCTCCATGGCGCGCTTCTTGAGCTGCTACAAGCAGCTCTCCGGGGCCGCTAAGCGCCGCCCGCGTGCTGCCCCCACCGCTGCTGCTCCGCCGCCGAGCGGAATGCCAATTGACAGACTGGGCGAGCTGGAGGCACTGCTCTTCGCGGAGAGCAGGAGTCGGAGCTTTGTGGAGAGAGGGCGTCTGAAGCTCGGAGAGGGCGATTCGGAAGCCCTCCGTATATTCTTTACCAGAATGCAGGCCAAGAACCCTAATTTCTTCAGTGTGCTCGATTTAGACGAGGAAGGATGCGTGCGCAGCGTGTTCTGGGCCGACGCCCGGTCGAGGGCCGCGTACGAGTACTATAACGATGTCGTTATGCTCGATACGAGCTACGTTTATGGTAAGTACGAGTTGCCTCTCGCCACTTTCGTTGGGGTGAACCACCACGGCCAGTCGGTGCTGCTGGGCTGTAGTTTGCTCTCTGACGAGACGGTCGAGACCTACGTTTGGCTGTTCAAGGCGTGGATAGCTTGTATGGCGGGGCTTCTGCCGAAGGCTCTTATAACCGACCACTGTCGGGCCCTTCAGAGCGCGGTCGCTGAAGTGCTCCCGGGTGTTCGGCATCGCCTTTGCCTGTTCCAGATAATGAAGAGAGCTGCTGAGAGATTGGGAGGGATGGCGGAGTATAGAGCGATCAATAAGACGATGCAGAAGGCCGTGTACGACTCGTTGAGAGCAGACGAGTTCGAAGAGGAATGGAGGCGAATGATCGAGATGTACGGACTCCAGGGGAACGAGTGGCTGAGATTGCTCTACGAGTGTCGGTACTTGTGGGTCCCGGTTTTCTTGAAAGACGCATTTTGGGCGGGAATGTCGGCTACGCAAAGGAACGAGACAGTCACTGCTTTTTTCGATGGTTATATCGACGCAAAGACTTCTTTGCGGCATTTCCTAAGTAAATACGAGATGGCTTTACAGAGTAAGTACGAAAAGGAAGCACAGGCGGATTTTGAGACGTTCCATAAACGTCGGCCTGCTGTGTCGAAATTCTACATGGAGGAGCAGCTGTCGAAGGTATACACTCTGAACATGTTCAAGAAATTCCAGGATGAGATCGAAGCCATAATGTATTGCCATGCGTCGCTAGTTAGTATGGATGGGTCCACCTCTACTTTCGACGTGAAGGAGTGTATATTTCTCGATGATGGTAAAAGAACCATGAATAAGAATTATTTAGTCACATGCGGCACGGAAGAGAAAAATGTTTATTGCATTTGCGGGTCTTTTCAATTCAGAGGTATCCTATGCAGGCATACTTTGTCGGTGTTCAAATTGCAACAAGTTCATGAAATACCTTCGCAGTACATTCTCGATCGGTGGAAGAAGGAATTCAAGCGGCTGCACGTGATGGCTCGTTCATCGAACGACTTTATTGCTAACAACAGAGTCGATCGATACGATTACTTGTCGATGCGGTGCCTTCAGCTTGTGGAGGTCGGGGTCTTATCCGATAAATATCAGCTCGCTCTGAAGTTGATAAGGGAGGTGGAGAAGTTTCTGCTGAGCGACAGCACGCATGATGACACGCAACCAAAGATAAAACCGCGCGTCACGAAAGCAAATAAAGTGAATGCAAGCAGCAACGAAAATGTGGGAGTGATCATGGCTTCTGAAAATGGGAATGAGGGGAGGCGGCGTGGTCGAGCGCCGCAAGAGAAAGAACCTCAGGTAAGATTTGGTTGATTTCTCTAACCGAGCTTTAACATGCCTATGTAGACAATGTTACTGTACATTAATTTGATGGTTTATCACATACCAAAAATTTTAGCTTATTTGTGTGATGTGATTCTCTCTTTTTTTTTCAATTTTTTTTTTTTGTTTCTATCGCTTATTTTGCATTGCGATGCTATTTATGTAGGAAGGAGCAAATCCAAGCATTGTGCCACCTGGTAGCTATTTCAGTCTACCTATGAATGGCCAACAGAGTGTTTCTAATCAAGCAGCCACGCGACCGAGCATTGTTTACATGTTCCCTGTATGTAACTTATCCTAAACCACTTATGAACCAGTTCATCTTTATCTCTGATGGGGAAAGTTTTATTTTATAGCTGTAATTTGCTAATTAGGTCTTCAAATGGTAGTTGTTGCTTGCAGATCGCAAGAACGAAAAAGAAAACGCAGACATATAAAAGGTTGCTGCTATCATGAAGAAATGACCTTCACGGTCTGACAATCTTAGATAGAGATATTTATAATATATACCAGTGAAAATATCGTTTTCACATTTATCCTCGTAAAATCAAAAATGCAATTTCTGAGGGGTATATATGAAAATTAAGATTAACTGGGGAATATATCCAACAGATTATATTGCTGGGATATATAATATGCATTAAGACATTGAATTGGATTGTAATGAATTTACAAACTTTGTATTTTCCCTATACATTTGGCGTTTGTGCTCTAATCGCAAACTCTTTATTTTATATGGTAGGGTGGGTTTGACCCGCAGATGTTTGGAAATGGACCAATGATGCCGTGGATCTATCAACAGATGTTCCAGGTTTGTATTACGGGTTCACTATTGGTTGCTTTTTTTGGTACAAAATGCATCTAACATGACTTCTTACGAAATTATGCGAGAATGTACAGGGGGCTCAGAAGCCAAAGGAAACTCCCGGCTCAGGTACAGGGCAAACAGCAAGAAAACGGAGGATTTATCGCGGTCATAAGCCCATGGAAGCAACGCAAGAACCTAGCGAGCCCCCTGGACCGATGACTGGCTAGAATTGGAGCCTCAAATCACAGAAGAGCACCCTTGGTTTGTCTAATTGTCATGAATTTTACTTCAGCATGTCTGGTGCATTAATAGGCTTATTCACTACCCTTTTTTTTGCATCAGAATGCAAGATTTTAGGGTTCTGGTGTAGGAATTCCCTAGTCAGAATCGCAGAGGAATGTCTATATCAACAGGGAATCTTGTTCCAGAACACCTTCACCATTTCCTCGTGAGAGATCTTAAGAGCGAAGAGTAATCTTCTAGTCATTAAGATCCTATTATGGATTTTTGGCACACGAAAGGGTAGCAGTATGATTTTCGATGGAGATTAGAATTCACCTAAGAAATGAGAAGCTTGCATGGTGGGATTAATCTCTTGAACAATGTTTTAGTGTGAGAAGGGACAACAAAAAGAAGGGGGGAAAAAAAAATCCTATCATTTGTTCTTTGACTAATTTTGGGCAATATTTGCTCTCTCTCTCAGAAAGGCTGCTAAAGATATATCGAAGCTTCATCCGTAGTTTTTTCTTCATCTTTTGTGTATTGGTGGGCTTGATTTTTGCAGCTTACAGATCGAGCCAAAATATATGTAAATAGTTGTCTCATCATGTAACTTTTGTTTTTTTTTTTTTTCTTTTCCTTGGTTTCATCTCTTGAATGAAAAAAATATTCATTCAAGTAGAGATGCCATCTAAATTGCACTCAATTATAAATCTTTTTTACACAATATTTACTTGTGTTTTGTTGGGTTCCTTTTGTGTTGTTGTTTGAGATGCTTGATTTAGTGATTCCCAATCAGATCGGAAATGCTATTAGTTTTCGGCATTTTACGGCATTGTCTGTTTAACTATTTTCTGCTGGGGCACCTGCAGTTTCAATTTGCTTAGTTGCACTAAGTTAATCACATTGCTGGTATTTGGGATTCTTTGGGCATATTTTAAACTTGGTAGAGCTTCGAATCGAGACACTAATGCTCTGTTTGGGATTGCCCGGAGATAGATAGTGCGGCGTGTGAAGAGAATGTATTTATGATAGAAAAATAGTTTGTTTGTTCTAACATAATATTGCATTATATATATCGCAACGAGTTGGTGAGTTAGTTAAGATATTCCTGCTGTTTTACCGAATACTTTTGTGTATTTGTGCCCTAATTTTATTTTGCCTTACAGCCTTAGATGACCCCAGTACCAAAAGGGCCCTAATTTTGTAGGATTGAATTAGCTCTCTCCTACTAGAAAAATTCATCATTTATTATCTTCCAATGGTTTTGCCCTAATTTAGTTGGAATGGAGTTCTATATCTTCTCTAGTAATAAACAGAGAGTCAAAGGGCGAAAGAGAAAAGCATTTGGAGGCTACCATTTAAAGAGGCTTAAGTTCAAAACCACATTGTCCAAACTCAAATACTTTTTGAGAGTCTCAACAAGATCCAAAAGTGCTACAAAACTCCCCTTCTCGTATGTTTATAAATGGCTCTAGAAGCTTGCCCGGAAAAATCACCATTTTATTACAGCAGTAAAAGAGCGAAGCGTCAAGGCACAGAGAACCCATTCTCAAACTAGGGATTTTAGTAAACTCCAAAATGCTATGAGAGCCACAATTAACATAACCTCTCTTTTTTTTTTGAATTTTGAATTTTTTTCCTGTAAAATATCCTCCATACTTGTTGCAGTTCGTAACGACGCCTCCACTATTCAGTTTTCTTTCATGAAAAATGCACCCTATGATTCTAGAATTTGAAAACGTCCTATGAAATTTTAGTACTAAAAATAAAAAATATTGCCGACACAAGTGAATCTCGACCCAGTTAGGATGCAAAGCATAGGTGTGCAGATAGCTTTGCTTTAATTTCATCTTCAAACGTTCTCAATTTGATCAAAGAAGACGAGGGAAAAAAAAAAAATGGAAAAGCACACCAAACAAATATTGTAAGTATGATCTCTCTATGGATCTTTAATTCATTCATAGTTGTCTAAATCAAGGGAAAATCCTAATGCATATAGCTAATGTCACATTACTCGTACTACGAGAGGAGCATAGTACTAGGGGTGAAAAAACCATACCATATCAAACAATTTTACAGTACGTTGTAAATCACGAATCGTCCCGGCGGCAAGTGGTAGAGTTCGTTACAACAATGAAGTGCAGGATCATCAGCATTTCGACCTTGCTGTATTGCTACAAACCTCTCGTAAGAAAGAATTATAGAATTATTGCTTTCAAAATAAAGATTAAGACATAATCAAATACTTCGCCTTCTATACTCGTGCGGCCTCCTCTCCATTGGCTTCATCTGTTTGCGACGCCAACTTCACGATGTCCTCCACGAGGATCTTTCCTTCTGTTGTCGAACAGAGAGATATAGGGTTGGAGGAGAAAGTAAATGCGAAGTTCGGATATATTTGCGGTTTTTGTATTTATTAAAGAAGAGTTCGAGTGCGTTGAGATAAGAACCTTTATCTTTAGAAAGATTGCTGATGAGTTCCTGGACACCCTCCTTTCCGATGGTATCTTTTAGATACATGGCTGCAGCAGCTACCTCTTCCGGAGTCACTTTGCCGTCACGATCCCTAGAAGAGAAAGGTTCGCAGTATGAAGGAATTACACATATAAGAAACTAGTAACTTCTTGTGTTGTCTCGAACTACTGATTACCCATAATCGGATTATAACATTGCAATACACTCTTAGCATCTTCTTACATTGTCTTAACCTATAGGTCACATGATAACTTGAATGAAACAACAGAGGAACTACTAAACATTAGTAGCTTAACCAAAAGATTCCTTTCCTCGCCATCGTTCTCACGAGTAACATAAAAATACAGAAAAAAAAGAGAGAGGGTTTTTCGATCAAAAGAAGATCATGTAAATTGTATAAAACCAGAAAGGAGAAAATTTTCTACCAGAAGAAGGAACAGGAAAAAAGGAAAAAAAAAAAAAAAAATGCTTGTTCCTTCTAGGTTTGTCCTTGTGTGCATAATATTTTCAAATGTCTAGTTTGTCTATGGAAAGATTTATCTGCATGATTCAGCACGGAAGTAATGAAGGTAGAAAGAAGCCAAGGGAATCACACTGGCAAGAATGAAATTTCATTAGGAAACAGAAAGAAGGAAGCAAATAAGCCGGTGAGAGTGCTTTACAAATTAACCATCTTTTGCTGCCGCTCTTAAGAATTTTAACAAGGAATCATTGCAAGAAGTAATACAATCATCGATGGCACAGTACACAACACAGCAAGCTATCAATGGAGGCATGGAAGTGACGCTTACCTGTCAAGCAGTTGCCAACGGTTGCCAATTTTAGCATCCACGTCATCGATTTCCTTTTCTAATTCTTGTAGCATGGCATCAACCTGAAGAGCGGAGATCTCTAATCAGTGTTTCTATAAAAGAAACAGCTAGTACTTACGTAATTCATCAAAAAAGGGGTATTTAACCAGCTATGAATCATATCATGTAATCTCTAAGCAACATAAAAGATATTGCTCATATAAGAGCAAAATATTATATCTTTCCAATGAAATTCAACTTCCAAAACATAATTTGGACACTTGCACCATGCTTTTGTAAGCATTCAGAGATTGGATGGGGTGGACTTCTATTTTCACCCTAGTGAAAGGGTAGCATGCTCACATGATTCATGTGAACAATTAAACAATTATTAGTGTAAAATGCATGCACCAATAGTGTAACTACTCATCCCAATATTGCAACTTTTCTATGAAGGTATTAGGACATATCCAGCAACATTGGCCCCAGTTAATTTCAAACTCCTCTCTCCCAAACATATTATATCTTTCCAATGTAAAATGCATGCTTACTGATTGAAAGTTTGAAAACTAAACAACTAGAAAACTAGTGTGAGAATGAGAACTAGAGAAAAGCATTGCAACAAAGGACTTGATTCACAGATGAAAGAAAGGGTTTGTTACCCGATCGATTAAAGCCGAAGAGACTTTGTCTCCCGCAGCTACCTCAGCTGCATGGTCAGACTTCTCTCTAGCAGCTATGTATGCCTTCTTCGCCTCTTCTTCACCATCTGTACCCTCTTTCTCCAGCATCTTATTATACAGTTCTATCTGCATTTATCAACAAATAAATCAGTAAAGCAAGTTTCATTTTGCATGTTCTAATTTGTAAATATGCATAAAGTTTTGATTTATGACAATTATTTGCAAAGACATACCTCCTTGTTTACAAGGCTCAGAAACTCCTGCCTTTCCTTACTAACAGACTGCAAGAATGAGATTGTGGTAGGATTTAGTGTCACTGTTGATCTCAAACCTAACCAGGGCAGGTAAAAACAGCATAAAATAACTTAAGATCTTACAGATGCTGAAGCAAGAACAGCCAATGCTCGACTGATATTGCAGAGCTGTTCTTTCATATCCATTGTTTTTGCTTTCGCCAGTTCCTCTGCTTCCCGAGCCGTAGGCCCAGTCATCTCCTTCAAGGCAACATCCTCTCGACTAATCTCAGGTTCCTTGAGTTTTGCTTTTTCTTCTTTCTCATGCTTTTTCTCTTCCTCCTATAAGAATTTTTATGCGTAAGGACAAAGCAAAGAAGACGACAATATTAGAATGTGTGAAAATAAATAGAGCTTCTACAATACAAAATCCATGTAGTACCTTGATAAGCTCTTCCTGCATCTCGAGGAATTCCAATTTTCTCCTCCTCTCAGAAACAGAATCCTCAGACGGCAAAACTGTACCAACTGTGTCCACAACTTCATCTGGTAGAGATGATAATGTAGCCACAACAGCCTCCTCAGGTTTCAACCGCCCAGATACAGTGAATGCTCTAAAAAATGTTATAGACACACAACAATGAGCATGATGAACAATATTACGCAAAAAGTAGTCCTGTGAAAGAGAGTTACCTCGAGAGTATAAGGAGAGAAGATGGCACAGCATGATTAAGAGACAAATCTAACCAGTCACGAAGCTGGAGGAAATAGTAAAAGAAAGAAGTCCTTAGCAAAACATCTCATTAATAGGGATAGCACACAGAAGAAGAAAATGAATGCAATAAAAAGGATGCGGAATGTATCAACTGAATCATAGAAAACAGCCCAAGGCTATAAGAAAAAGAATTCAGTTGAACCAGTGTTACTTTTATTTGCTTGTTAATTTTTATTTTGAAGAGGTTAGAGTCAATCAACATTTACAGTAACAAGATCAGCATAGATAGTACTCATACTTGTGACTGCATATTGATATCTAGATTATCTTTTCTTTTTTCTACTAATGACGGGTAAAATGTTGTGATGCGCATAACAAAGGCTCTGGATTCTTGCTAATGAAATTATCTTTCGAAAGCATGACTGGAGGAGGAGAAACCTGTTGACGCATCTCTTCCGTAGATAGCAGCCCAAGATGGCCTCGTTCCCGACAAGCTTGTCTAAGTTCCTCCTCAGAAAGAGATTCTACACCCTCTAGTTGGATCAGTTTATCATCTTTCTTAATCCTGTATAAACAAGTTCAAAGTGTGTTACGCCTTAAGGGGAATATATTGGAGACGCAAGAAAATACAAATTATCAACGAAAGAAAGAAAAGAAACGTATGAGATGGAAAAAGGCAAAGCGATTCTCTCTGAAGCATCAAACATGAGATCTAATATCACAATTCCAACATGGCTGAATTGCATGAGTAAGACACTAAAAGACACTAAAATCAATGAAGTATTAAGAGGATAATCCAACAATTCGTGTATCGCACTTAAGCATTTAGTTATGTAATTAACTTGCTGTTGGTGAATTACTAATTTAGTCTATTACTTGGTCTAGCTGAAGAACTGGCTCCAACTAGACCATTTACAAACTATTAATCTTTTACAATTGAATTAACATCCCTGAGACAGTGTTATGTTGGAGATCAGAGTGGGGATAGTAGTAAATATTGCCACTATCCCATCAAACATGGGAGAACTGGGAAACAATGGGATTGCTTTCTAGCATTTAGGAATATTCCTTCAGGTAGAGCATAATTCCGAATAACAATTCCATGGCTAACATTCATAAGCATTTTATAGGTAATCCCTGTAGGCAGCCATTTGTTCTATGGGGTCCCAACTATTCCCAACTGACGAGTCCCTAAGACAATAATATGAGATCTAGATAAAAGGCGTTTATGAACTAGTAAGGATGCAATTTTCATTTCAGTAATAAAACAGAAGTTCAAATATATACGAGAACTTCCCATACAACAACCAAAAGCAGAAGCTTTGCCACCATCAGCAAGGAAAATTCATATTGAAGTGTAATCAAGCAGCTATACAGAGCTTTCAATCATAGAAAATGTCACGAGACATCAAAGAACAATTGTTACCACACACATAAGGAAAGTAAGCTCAAAAAAATAAAGATCCCTTCTATTGACTGCCAAACTAATTTTAAATCTCCAAAGCGCAGACCAATCTAAAAGACTAATAAATTTCATGCCAAGAACTTTGTCCTACTTTTGCAATCACCACCATCCAGATTTTGTTAGCCAGAATTCTCAAGTCCTTAACAATGATTAATAGGAAAACTAGACCACCTCATAAGGAGTGTTACAAGACTAATAGCATGATCCTCAATGTTTCTGTCAATTGACTCTAGAATTTTGTACAGCGTCAACAAGACATCAAACTCCACAATTCAAAATACCTAGCTATAATTGGACATAAACACATTTACAGACCCACCTTATATCTCAATAATAATTTATAAGACAAGAAACTGCTTCAGGTAAAGGTAAACAGGTAGGTGCATATCGTCATATAGAAAAATTTGTACTATTTTTATATTCTTCTATAAGCCTTTGTTTAAAATTCAAACTCAACCGCTCGGTGAGCTAGAGAAGTGCAATATTCAAAAGGTTTTGCACTGAGTTACAAAGCATCTTTTGATATGCCCATATTAAGTTTAATAGCCTTTTCCAACATGTAGAGAGGGATGGTTATATGAATTGACTTACTCTTCCAGTTTTCTCCGAAGCATGAAGCGTAAGTAATTATCGGTACCAAATGGTGGGATCCCCATATATTTACACATATTAACCAATCGCGGCCTGAAGAAAACAACTTATAAGAGGATAAAAATGATACGGACAATAATTACAATAAATTAACCAGCATAAAAGCAACCTGCTGATATTATCCAAAGTTAGTTCATCGTTGAACAACTTAGCGAAGTTCAAAATTTCTTCATTGGGAACACGGGCACCAGTCCTAACCTAGTTGCAAATCAGAATATTTTAGATCATAGAAGTATAAAGTCAAAAAGACAAGTAACATGTTAAACAACTCAGGAAATAAAACTCGATGCGCTGATACCTTGTTCAAAAATTCATCAAGATCTTCAGCAGTCTGTTTGATTTCTCCACTACGGGAGACTTGGACTTCCTTTGCCATTTCTTTCACTGTGTCTTGCAAAAACTTTGCATATTCTATTCTTGCTTTTAGTTTTCTCTTCAATGCTTCCTGAAAGTTAAAAATTAAAAAAGCAAAGTGAGACAACCTTGCACCTTGAGAGAGCTGAGACAGGGAACACACACACACACACACACACACACACACACACACACCCCAAGAAAAAAACTATGTTGCTGCGGTCAACAAAGAATGTTTCCTAACAATATGCCGTGTAGAGCGCCACTTCAAGGCAAGAAAGCACCAAAAAAGAAGAGAGATTTTTGCGTTCAGTTACAGACCTAACATGAACCCTTTGGAAAGGAGCATCAAAGAGCCATAAAAGGTAAATATACATGAAAAAGCTTGCAATCAAGGTATGATCCTAATTGGTTGTTACATTTTCTATAAAATTAAGTCAAGAAAAAAGCTAGAAAAATGAATAATAACTGACAAAGCGAAATGGAAAGAATTATGCCACGCGGCACGTAAGTGCTGAGGTGCACTATTGCAAATAATTGACCGAGTCAAAAGATGAATCAAGACAGATTTTGCTAACTCCTGCAGAATCAGTAAAAAAGACATCCACAAGAAAGTTATGGACTGTGATGTAAGAATCACACCAAAAATTAGTCGATAGTTCTTAATCAAGTCAACCTTTTAGACTGCTAATACAGGTATTATTTGCTACCTGTTCTTTCATCTTGTCCTGAAAAGTTGACGGCAACATGTTCGGAAACAACTTGAGGAACACTGGCAGCAAGAATTCCATGAATGGAACTATAATGAAAACAGCAAAAGGGACCAATCTGAATATATCAGCAGTAGTACGTGTAAGCTGCTGCCGCTCTCTTCTTGTAAGGCTCTTCCCACTAGCAAGTTTCAGCAACAATCTTGAGGAAATCCTGACATCTACCCAAAGTAGTTTTAAACCTAGCCAATAATGCTGCAAGGTGGAGACAAATTCATCCTTCCAATGGCGGAATTTCACGGCCCAGTCCGCCCTTAACAAAACCATTAAGATAACAAAAAAGATTAGTAATAATTAAGTAAATCAGCCATTAAAATAGAAACTGAGTGCCTGTTTTGCCTTGCTTCTACTTATTTTTCAGCTGTAAAATCTCTAGCATTGTATTAAGCAAACTAAAAAATATGAAGCTTCTGCTACTATCAAAAACTGAAATAAGATTCTCAGATCAAAAGAAGAAGCTCCAATTTGGAGCTACTGCTGTTGTAGCAAAAAGCTGTTGGGGAAGTTGTATATAGTGCTTCTCCAAATGGTAGTAGTCAAGCAGTGCGCCATCAAATAGCAGTACACCTTACAGCAGTTCTAAAAAGTCCATAAGAAGCTGTCGATTTTTAAACTAAACAATTAGAAGGAGAGGAAATAAGACCTGCTCATAGAAGCAATTGCTCTCAAAGCAGGGCCAATTCCCAAAAGCCTTGCCCAAAACCTCTGCACTATCGACTGAGCAGGCTTCTGAGCTACCTCTTGCACTTGCTTGGCCTTTGCTTTGGCTTTCGCAGAGCTCAGCCCTTCAACAGCCTGATCACATTCTTCCGGCGATGCCTCCTTCATCTGCTTCTGGTTCTGATCCTCATTAGGCTCCTCGACACTAGCCACATCAGGTTGACCAGCCGTAGCAGTTGTTGCAGTGCGCACAGATTGAAGCAAATATCTGACTCCCAAAGGTAAACCGTATTCTTGCCTTCCATACCCGTAACCCAAAAGAGAAATCCTATTCAAAGGGCTCCTAAGAAACCCACGAGAAGAAAATCCCAATAAATCCTCTTTGGTTGTTATGGCAATGCTCCTCTCTTTTCTATTATCTGAATCACCCAAACTCTGCTCAGGAACTTGACGAACAACCGTTTTATCTACATCACAAGATTCATAACCAAAACTTCGATGCCCAAAACTGGAGAGAGTAGAAGTTGATCGAACTGGCGTGTTAATGTGATCCAGGAGGTACTTCCTCCTCCTGATGATCACCCTCGAAGCCATTATTGATGTCTTCTACCTTTGCCGAAGGAAAGACTTTGTCATACTTTTCCGGGCTCCACCCTGAATCAATTCTCCTCTCTTTAGGTCACAAATTATAATAAATCTAATCTAATCACAAATTCCTTATTCTACTCAAAACAACACAAATTCAACACGTTATTGCACTAAAAGAAATATCAAACAGTTAGCAATGGATTCAAAAGGTTACAATAACCATACCAACATTTCATCTTCACCAGTATAATCATGAACATATGCAGAAAAAACATACTAATCAATCATTTTTCAACAGTATTTTTCAATCATCAAAGCTCGGATCAGTAGAAAGGTCTGAGTAACGAGTATATCCAAAGAGCATTCGATTCTGCAATTGAGATCAAGATGACCCTCCCTGAATCAATTTTCCTCTCTTAAGTTCATAAATATTGCTAAATCTAATCACAAATCCCATATTCTACTCAAATTTACACAAATTTAAGACCTAAATTGCAGCCTAAAAACAAAAACAACAACTAACCACATCTCAATGAAATCAAAAGTCAAAATAACGATTTAGAAACTTCATCCTTACCAGTTTAATCATAAACTACCCAAAAATACACACTGATTAATCATTTTCAACGCTATTTTTTCGATCATCTAAGCTAGTCGTAAAAGATTAAACAAAGAGATTACCGGAATAGCTTGATCTAGTGGAATATTCGGCGGATTCGGATCCCTGGTGCGGGGTCGTAATCGGATTAGAGAGAGAGAGAGAGAGAGAGAACGTGAGATTTTGTTTAGGGTTTTAGGAGGAGAGAGAGAGAGAGAGAGAGAGAGAGAGAGGAGAAATGGAAAAGGGAAGGGGAGCGATTAGTAATGGCGAATACGTATATATATAGAGAGAGAAAATGTAGAGATAGAGAGAGAGAGAGCGGAGGAGGAAATGGAATTGCAAGTGCAAGCTCGCGATGGAGTCTTTGGAGCGGAGTATATTCCATGCACCCGGTGCACCGTGCACGGCACGTTTGAAACCCTAATTAAAAGATGTCTCAAAATCAGAAAATAAATGATTCAATGCACTTTTACTTTGGGTTTTAGAACATATATATATTCGCTTTCGATAAGTCACAAATAAAATTTGTTCATGATTTTACTTTCTAAAATAATATATTTTATTTCATTCTGAGTAACGATATAGTCGTATAGAAAAGAAAAATAATAAAAAAAAAATTACAGTTGAAAAATAATTTTTGTCTAATATTTAGTCCTACAAAAAGTCATTTTTAACATAAAACGTTAATTACAGAGCCAAAGCGCCTTAATAGTATAGTTCAAAAGGTTACAGTTCACTATTATGTAGCTTTATTTTTTTTTTCTATTGCTAGCGTTGGCAATTCAACTCACTGTTCGTGAGCCAATTCAACTTGCCTTCGGTTTGAAATGTGTTCGAAATCGATCGTTTGTTTAATAAACGAGCCGAATATGAGCTAAAGTTTTCAACTTGAAATCTTAACGAACTGAACACGAGTTGAGATCAACTCATTCGTGTTTAGTTTGATTTAACTTGAATATATATAACCTAAATATAAACAAACCTATTTTTTGTAAATATTAATTATTAGATGGAAATTCAATTTTTTTAATTTTATTTTAACTTTTTCATACAAAAACAGGCACATGGCTAACAATCAAATTTGTTGTTCATGAGCCAACTTGTGTTTCGCTCGTTAATAAACAAACTAAATATGAGCTAATTTTTTAATAACAAGCCAGCTCATATTCGGCTCGTTTAATAAAGAAGTGAACCGATCCCAACTCACTCGTGTTTTGCTCGTTAACAGTACTACCTATTGCTATATAGAGTTAAATAATATAATAAGGTGATAGTTTTTGGGGATTATAGAATAATATAATTAACATGCATCATCATATAATATAACGTTTCTTTATCATTCAGTTTAATTCTGTTTAATTATTATAGAATTGTTAAGTATAATTTTTTTAGAATCACAGTTCCCCAAAGTAAAAAAATATGCTAAAATCCTATAAAAGGGCAAAAATAATATTACAGAGATGGTGCATGATATGTTCGGATACACCCGGTGCAGGGAATGATTTCTCCGTCTTGGGGAGGAAGTAACGGGAACGGAGGCGGAGTCGCGGCTCCGCGAGGGTGAGCCGAGGCAAGAGTTTGATCAGATTGGATCTGGACCGTCCACGTGGCCTTTTCTCTTCGGACAGCGAGGTGGGAAATAGAAAAGTCCACACGTGGGAAATTTTTCTAAAAAGTATTTTTATTATTTTTTTAAGAAATTAAAAGTTACATAATATTTAACTAACTCAGTATTTTAATTTAATTAGATTATATGCAATATTAGATATATTTAATCTAATTTTATTTGATTTAAATATAGAATAAATTGAAAAATTAAATAATAAAAATAAAATTTTGAAAATTTGAGTAGTCAAATTAAAATGGTTTAATATTATTTAGATAAATTCTGTATGTTTTTATATTTCAAAAATAAAAAACTGGACTCTCCGGCTTTTAGAATAGTATATATAATATAATTTTTGGGGTGAGTAATTTTTTTGTTAGAAAAAAAAAATGCAAACTTTAATTAGAACCCTTTGATTTTATCTTAAAATAAGATGGCTAAAGTGATACAAATTTAAAAAATCTGTATTTGGTTATTGTTATATTTTATTATTATGTGATTTATAAAGTATATAAATTTATTTTTATATTAACTGTGTGTTGGTAAATTATAATATTTTGATATTCCATTTAGCAACAGATTATTACAGTGATATAAAAAAACTTTGTAGAATATTAAAGTAAAACTTTTTATACCACATAATAATAAAGTTGAAGTACCCTAAACTACACTTGGACAAATTGAAATCTTCAAAAAATTTTTTTTTATTTTCTAAGAGTCAATTAAAATAAGTAATTCAAAAAAAGAGCTTATCTGAGTTATGGACTATTTTAAATCGACTATCTAATTTTTGAAAATTTTAATTTTACTATATAATTTTTCAATTTGTTTCATTTAAGCCAGTTAACGATACTTTAACTTTAAATTTAAATGTATCGTATTAAAAATATAAAACAACTATTAATAGATTAATAAATATCTTAAGCTTGCAAATAATAGTATTTTTATATTTTTATATTTATAACACAGTTATTTATCTTTACATATTGAGTTATTTTACTAACGTAATTTTCATAACTATAAATTCATTAAAGTAAAAAAATTAAATTTTTGAAGAGTCAAATAGTAAATAAAAAAATGTCCATAGTTCACATAAATACACAAAAATTTAAAAGAAAAAAAAAATAGTGGAAAAAAAGNCTCTAAAAATAAAAGTCGGCAAGTTAAAATCTGATAAACAAACTATCCATTTACTATAGCTTTTTAATACTTTAAATCAAAAGTTTACGAAAATTATCACATCTAGTTCAGATTTCTTCGGCTAGCAGCTAAACCTTCGACGTAGTAACTTTTGTTGAACCATCGTGCCTCCGGAGGCACGATGGCTATCATATGGTCGGATCGAGATATATATATATATATCTCAATCCACATTATGTGACTTGAAGCCGTTTGACACTTAAACTCCCAACCTTATCACTAACCTTGAGAAGATGTTGAAAACATCCTAACAACTCTCCGAAATCGTTTAATGACCTCGTTCGTCTATAGACCTTCACCTTTTCACGTAACGTTCACGTAATAGGATAACGTTACGAGACTTTAACCAGTTAATGCTTCAAGCTTCCACCCTTTACCATTTACTTTGACGGGATGTATAAGATTTCCCAAACCTATTCAAAGACTAATTCAATCTCTCACTAACCTACCGATTTTCGTTCTTTCACGTAACGACACCGAAAGAGAGCTTAAAAACGTAACACATGGCCATGTTGTAGTTACGACATGGCCATGTCGTTCGTCGTCACCGTCGTTGACGCACCGTCGTCCCTCTTAAACCAGTAAAGTGATGGATTCGAATAGATGTTCGAGGGACGAGCTGGGGACTACAAGTCTATTTGTACGACCTCAAGACTTTTTCGAAGAGGGTGGAAGAGGGAGAAAGAGAGAGATCCCAAAAAGAGAGAGATGCTCTTTCAGCGGCTAAGCGCAGCTAAAGCGCAAGGCGAACTACAAACGACTGGACCTCTGAACTTCCTTCGAGAACCTTGCACCCCTCCACCACAAAGTGACTCAAAAAGCACTCATATAATAATCTCTTCGACTTAAAGTCGACAGCTTTCCATATACCGAATTTTAGAGAGATCAAAGTCTAAATCATAGCCTAAAACTTAGCAAAACTAAGAAAACGAGGATCGACTTAATTTTCTCTTAAAGTCGTCATCTTTTTCCACTAAACCGACACTAAATATACGGAAAGCAAGTCCCTTTTCAAGGAAATTTCGAACTATTTCTATTGATCACTCAATACTGAGATAAAGCCCTAATATACTTCAGCTTAACCCATTTAACTATGACAAACCTTACTACAGAAGCGTCGTCCAAAGGCTTCATTTAACTCAAATAAACCACTGGAATCCCTGACCAAAACTTCCACAAGATTGGACTCCATTCGACCTTAAAGTCCATCTTTGGATTAAAGTGTTCCTACGCTGATATCATCGAACATATATTCAAATAACTACAGCAAAACCACAACAAGCGTTGCTCTCGCGTTGGCTGGAAACCTAGTAGAAACCAACTGTAGTTTCTCGGAAATCTCCGATTTGAACTCCATAATTTGACTTGTGGTTTGTCCCTTAATTCGGTGTTAAATCATATTAACTCCTTAACGGCTTTAATCTGAACATCAGCATTAAAGTTATGCCAAAAATAACAATTAAGCGTCGCCCGAATTCTGGGTTAACACTACGTAAAGTCCTGTGTAAATTCAGCCAAAATTCTACTTGTAACCCTCGGAAATGACCTTCACTTCACAGTTAGACTCTTCGACCTTATGGGCCTAGCGAATCGATGTACTTGAGCTGTTTTCCGCAGCAAATAGCCACCCAGACTGGAAGTGCTTTACCAACTTAAAGAAGATACAGAGAAAACTGTATACTCAACTTCAAACATGTATAAGTACACTTATATACATATCAAGTTCCGCAGCTTTGTAAGTAATTACTCATCTAGTATAGCCTATACTATCGTAAAGATTTATCATTACCTTTTGAATACTAACCAAGAGCAATGTATCGGTGAACAGCCTAATGATACGTACGTACTATAATCATCGATAAAAAATGATGATAAAAGATTTAAATTCAAGATCAGATATACTGATCTTATTCTAAATAGTGAAAAGAATTTTCTATAAAATTTTCATCGGTTGGTTTGTTTTACATCGTTAAACTCACAAACACGCCACATCGGTCAATAAAATGGTCAATTTTGAAATCTTTTGATTACTAGTCAAATGATGTCGACAAATTATGAATTAGTTTTCAAATACTTTTAATACTATAGATCAAGTCTAACGGAGCAGATCGTCGATTTGGAAGCCGCATCATCGAAAACAACTTGATAGCACGGGAGGCCCCGTGCTACCGATAGTATAGCAGCTGGACTCTCTCTCTCTCTCTATATATAATATATATTTTTAATCTGTTGTTGGATGAAATATTGTTTGAGTAAATAAAAAAAAGTTATTTTTTCTCATGTTATTATGTTACGACAAAAGTGAAAAAGATTTAGTTCATTAGGTGCGAAAATATCAAAAGATAATCGAGAAAGAGAAAAAAAAAAGAGCATACAATATTTACGTGATTCAGCCACTGGCCTGCATCCACGGCCCACAGGCGAAGACGGAGCCGAAACTTTCATTATAATCAAAGTGATGTACAAAATACATTTCTCTTATAAAATCCTAATCCTAAAAATACACCCACACTCCCTCTCATCTGCCGCGCCAAATCAATGGTATAAAGAGTATATTTATAATAGTAGCTAAATTCTAATACGTACGATTACCAAACATTATATGATTGAGACGGGTGTTGCTGAAAAAAGAAGCAAAACTGCAGAAGAACACAATCCAATTAACTTGCATAATAAACCGATTAGATTTCATACAATGGATCGAGTTTTCCTTTTTGGTTTTTTAGGAAAAATTTGGATCAAATTTTGTTAATTTTATTGCAGGTGAATCGATGTTTGGAGTTTGAGGTTAATTTATAGGTTAATTAGTTTGGATACTTAATAGTTAAATTTAAGTTAAATTTAGTAAGAGTTCATTTTGGATTACAGCTGAAATACATTACATGCGAGGATAAAAGTGTGATAAAATATAATTTTGATGATCCAACTGAAATACAGAAAAGCATATTTTTCATGTTCTTTCGTCCAACTCTTTTTCGCCCTATAACATTAGGTGGCTCGTGATCCCAACTATCCGTGGGGGTTAGAATTGAATAAAAATTCAGTGGGCAGTTCCAACGATATCTCATTGGAAAGCTCTCGATCTGCTGTCATGTATTAATTTTATCTACATCAAAAAATGCGTTCGATGTTTTTTAATGTTAAAATCTGAAAAAAATTAAACCCTAGAGGGGAGGGGAGTTTCTCACCGGAGTTTTTTCCGTTAGAATTTTGTCAAAAATAATTATCGTGATAAAATCTCAATTTTAAAAAAATAAAATAAAAAATTTCTGGGTCATAATCGGGCCGGGTCGGGCCGGGCCGAGCCTTGAAATTTGAGGCTCGAAAAAGTTGAAGCACGCAAACTGTTTCTTGTAGCAACGGAGAAGTTAAAAAAGCACTAGTTAGATAGTTGTACTACAAAAAAATTATGATGAAACTATTACTATTAATTTTTATTTTTTGTAAAAAAAAAATAAATTTTCCTTTCCGTTTAACAATAAAATATTATGATGAAACTGTTACTATGTATTTATTGGTTTGTTTCCTAATAGATCGATCTTTTGTACAACATGATATCTGAGCTAATTCTAAATCTCCTCACGGTTCAATCCCTAACTTTAGTATTTAATGAGTTAAATTCTCGCATCTGTATATGCCTTTCGTATCTATCATGCATACTAGTACGAGTGCTATTACGTATTTCTGGGCACGTTTTCTAATAAATCGACATTTTGGGCAACAAAAAATATGTAGTATATATGAGCAGGTATATTTATAATATTATTTTTGATAGAAACAAAGTAAATTCATCTTACATTAATTATTTTAATTCTAAAGCAATGAATAACAGATAATATTTTTTATTTTTTAAGAAACAATTGAAAGGTTGCTCAACTTTTTTCAATGGATTTGATACCCCTTAAAGTGAAAATGCGCTAAACAACAAAAAATTAATCAAAATTTACCCTGTAGTTATTGTAGTAAAATATAGTTTATTCTTTTATTTCACCATAAGAATATATTGTTACAAGAGTAGTAAAAAGATGCATTAAAAAAAAAAAAAAAAAAAAAAAAAANAAAAAAAAAAAAAAAAAAAAAAAAAACTATATGATGCCCAAGTGTAAATTATAGGCTAGTAAAATGCTACACATTGTCATAATATCATTTACTATTCTATATGTTGATTTTTTAATCGAGTTTCGGATCACTCATGATGGGCAAATCCGATCCGACTCATTAAATGGTGGTTTCCTTAGTTGATTGGAAAATAACCCTGCACTACGTGCAATTACAAACCCCAATATTTCTTTCGCTCTGCCTCTTTTTCTGCAAAATAGATTTTTCTCTCTATCACTAATATTTCTAAAATTTACTCTTTTTTTAGAGGATTCGACATTTAGGTTGTGAAAACTAGTATAATTTTCATCTTGTGATCTTGCATTTGATCTGTTGGAACGAGTGATTTGGTTTGATTATATTTTATCACGATCTACGAATTGAAATTGAGATATTTCATAAACTAAATTTACTGCCACTATAGTTTAGAAGTTAATAGTACTTCTATACCTCACTTAACCACAGATCTGTAAAGTAAAATAAGATTTTTTTGCTTTAAGTAACAGAATAGCAAAATTAAAATACACTGAAAACAAATTAAAAATTTTCTAAAACTTTACAAAAGCCAAAATATTTCTTGTAGTAGTGGAGAAAACAAACACATAAGTCACCACTTGGAGAGCAGTATAAAACGTGAGTAATGCTTTTTTAAAGAAGAGCCATTGCGTAGTTAAATTGTTTTCCCAAAAATAAGTAAACACTCTCATGTGCATCTAAAGTGTGATATGTGTGTGGGTTCCATTACTAATCCCTGTTTTTGTCACATCCCCCAAAGCAAAAAACCACCATGAAAAGACGCTTCTAACCCTCGACTTCTCGCCACCACTGTCTAGTACAGCTGGTTGATATATAATGCATTTACTGATCAGCTTTCGAATGTTTGATCTTTTATCTGCTTTTATTAAAAAGGGTGATTTAATTTTCAATTTTGTTCGAGAGAAACAAATGGCTTCGCTATCGGATGTTAAAGATCCATGGGCTTGTTAGAATAAAAAGAAAAATAAACTACATGTTGAGGCCATTGTTATCTAGTGTCGTTGGTACTTTGGCCGCTGATCATGAAGTGCGATAATTTTAGATTTTGAGTATCCATAACAAATAATACAATTTATATTGAATGTATTTTAAATTTAAATGTTATTACAAATCATATATGACTCCAAAACCCTCTCATGTGAATTATTTTGGTAAATACATTCTATATAACACATAGTTAATTTAATTTTACTTTAATTTTATGATTCATACCTAATTATTTCTGGTGTTTATGATAATAAATAGCTTATATCATGCACTATGTAGATATAAACTAATTTTAATTTAACAAATAAATTATCATATCATACATCTTGTTATTATTATATTAATGGTGATTTGACTAAGATATGATATATAAATATTGATATTGATTTATAATTTCAAATAAATTTCAATTATGACTGCAAATTATTGATTTGATTTATACTTATCAATAAAAAATATTTTTAATCAAATAGTACGAATCACATATTAACTTTTGTAGTAAATTTGGTAGTTTTTTAGTGTTTGTTGTTCAAAAAATTTCAAGAAATAATTTTTTGACTAAAAAAATATTTTTCTTCTCTTCGATTTTTTTAAGAAATAATTTTTTAATTTTTTAAAAGTTTTGTCAAAAAATAGTGATTAAATTATTTAAACTAAAACTGCAATTTTTTTCATATACATATATATATATATATATATATATATATATATATATATATATATATATATATATATATATATTACGATTGAGGTTTGTATGCAGAACTTTTTGTGCATCTAAGTCGTTTTCACTATTGGGACTTTTGAATTGACGATCGATTTCTGTTAAACTTGATTTAGAGTATTTTGAAATATCTAGAAAATAAAATTTGTGATTTTTCGATATCATTTGCCTATTAATCGAAGGGGCTTAAAATCAATAATTTTAATGGCCGTGGTGAGCCGTTTGCAAGTTTAACGGTGTAAAAATATTCAAATCATGTGAAATTTTGATAGAAAATTTTTTATACTATATAAAATGAGATCAATATTTTTGATCTAAAATTTTAATGTCATATCATTCTATTTTGTAAGATTTTTATTTTCAACTGTTGATTTTGAGCCACTTCGATCACTAGGCAAATGATATAAAAAATCACAAAATTTATTTTTTAGATACTTAAAATACTCTAGATCAAGTCTAACGAAGCTGATTGTCGATTCTGATTGTCGATTCGAAAGTCTCAATATTGAAAACGACTTGGAAGCACGGAGCGTTCTGTGTTTCAAGAAGAATACCAGACTCGCTATATATATATATATATATATATATGTTTTTCACTTGGTTGAAAATTAGGAGATTGACTTTTAGTTCTTAAAAAGTAGTGTCGCTTATAATTTGACAAGATAGTGTTTTTTATCTTATCTTTAAAAAGTTAGAATATGATCATATTCACTCAAACAAATTGCTTCTTATGTATTGGATAATTAGGGCTAAGGACNTTTTTTTATATGTATTTGAAAAAAGAGTTTCTCACACTTTTTTTATTTTTTTTATTTTAACAACCGACATTTCTTCTTAAGAAAAACAAGTTATTTCACTTACTGAGGGCAAATACGTAATTTCGCCTGAAACAAAACCCTACTTATCCCTTTCCCTCCACCTGTGGAGCTCCCAAGCTCTGCGCCAATGGCGGCAGCTCCCGCTCGCTTCTCCTCCTCCTCCTCCTCCCCCTGCTTCTCCTCCACGAAGCCCTACCTCCGCTCCCAATCCCACCGCGACCCGAGCTTCTTTGGCCCCGGCCTCGGCCTCTCCAGGACCGTCGACCTCTCCCGCGCCGCGCTCTCCTCGAGGCCGCGGCGCCGCGGCGGCGAGGTCGTCGCGTGCGGCGCCGAGAAGCCGCGCCCCGGCGACGCCTCCGCCGCGGCGGCGGCGGCGGCGGCGGCGTTCTCCGTCGGCGATCCGGCTCCGCCCAGGGCGCGGAATCCGTAAGGGATCTTCCGTTTACGATTTTATCCTGTGTTTCGCGTAATGTGGTTTTGGTATTTGTGCGTTTTGGCGCATTGGATCGTTAAGGGGAGTGTGCGCAGCAATGCGGATGGGAATTGTTGTTTCTGTAGTTGATTTTTTAGGTGTGAAATTGATGTAGATTTAAGTACTTTCTTGCGGATTTTGTTTAAAATTTTTGCTACAGTATGAGGCATTTAATCAAACACGTGGTGAACATAGGTTGTGTATTGTCACACACACACAAGTGTCCGAGTGTATTGTTTGAATAACACAATACATAGAAAACCAGCAAGGTGTGTGGTAGGAGAAGGTGATCTGATAGATTTTTATGGTACCCATTTGGTTCTGTTGGAGTTTTTTTTTGCGATGTTTTGTTTGGGTAGATCGGTTACTTTTTTCATTAAAATGTTCCAATAACTTTCCTCTATGAGGATTTAAATGCCCATAGTCACAGGCCATGTCCACCGTACCAACAAGATGTCGGTACGGTGCTATCTCCATATTGATGGCATAGCTTAAAACCATCTTTTTTTTGAATGTAGCAAATAATCACATCAATAAAGTTTGAAAGTTTGATAAAGAATATATAAGAAGCAATTAGAATATATTGGTGCCGAAGAAAATAATTATTCCGTGTCATCATGTGTCAGCACTCAGATATTTTTTTTATCAACGGCATATATCATGCCGTGTTGTGCCAGCAAGTGCTTGGTACAACACTGTGCCACGACGTGTAAATTTTTTATCAAAAGCAGAAGCTGTAAATTGAGGTCATACTTCTGGGGCCCAAAAGCTCATTTGAGCCTCTTGGTGTTGCAAAAGTTCCCGACTTTTTGTTCCCGAATGCTTGGCTACTCCTTTTGGAGTAGAAGCCCGATCAAACAGACGTGTTGTAATGTTTGTCGTGTTGATTGCTTCGTTCAACTTTGTTCATTTGAAATATTGTGTGCCTTTTCAAATTTCAATATTACTTTTTAAATTTTCTTGCCATTGCACGACTGCTGATGATGCTAAACATTGGCGTGACAATTTCCTTCTCTTATTTTACAAATGTAGGATAAGACGCCACACAATATCGGTTTTCGTTGGGGATGAGAGTGGGATGATAAATCGTATTGCTGGAGTTTTTGCAAGAAGAGGGTACAACATAGAGTCGCTTGCTGTTGGGTTGAATAAGGACAAGGCATTGTTCACCATCGTTGTTTCGGGGACGGATAAAGTATTGCAACAAGTCGTTGAGCAGCTTAATAAACTTGTAAATGTTTTGAAGGTCAGTTGCCATCTACTATTAAATGTCAAATAGCGGGAACATGAGAATATCATGCAATTCATTTTTGAGAAATGGTGCAGAATATGACTTATTTTCTGGTATTCAAGAGGTCCGGCATATCAGAACATGACTAACTTTAGAAATCCTCTATTTGGATATTTAATCATCTGGTTTATACATAAGTTTAGGGAAAAAGAAAAAAAATCTAGTTACTTCCTCAGAATTTTTCTTTGAAAGAGATGGAAGTTTGATTAACATTCTGATAAAGCTTCTGTAACGTCAAGTTTGATTCTCAACACTGTTATAGAATAGCATACTTATACTATTTTTTGGCATCTTTATGTTTTTCTTATTGTACAACTGACTGTAATGAAAATCAGTCAGCTTCATATTCATCATTTCCTCGTTCCAACTGATACTCGTATGTATCATTTCTTAATTGTTTTACAATTATCAGGTTGAGGATCTATCAAAGGAGCCACAAGTTGAACGAGAGCTGATGCTTATAAAGCTTAATGTGGAGCCAGATAGGCGCCCTGAGGTAAAACACGAGTGCACTCTTTGCTGCCTCTTTGTTTCTCAGCAGTTCAAATGTATCGCTATCAGTAAGTATTTTGTGGAATGCAATTTTTTTTCAGCAGCAAAGGTTTAGTGGACATTATTATTTATGATAACATAATATCTTAGCCGTTTGATTAAGCGTTTGAATGAAAGCTATGATATCATACCGGTCCATTATTCTTTGATAATACTGGATATGAAACTGGGAAAAGAGGATCACAATAAGTTCAGTTTTCTTATTGTGTATCATTTTAGAACTATTTTCTGAGCATTTATGAGGTTCTCTTCAATATTTTTAAGTCAAAGCTGGTTGGTGGCACTGAGATGCACTCTTTTTACAGAAGTTCAGGGTTTCTAGCATCCATAGTAGTGTAAAAGCTGATTAGGTAGTACAAAAGCTGATTTGATAGTTCAATTATCTAAGGTAGATACCTGTTTTTCATCTTTCTTTACTGCTATTTGCAGGTTATGGGTTTGGTTGATATTTTCAGAGCAAAAGTTGTAGACATTTCGGAGCACTCACTGACCATTGAGGTAAAATTTATGGATTCTTCTGCTCATGAGAAATTTCATCACTTCTTTATTCCAGCAAACTAAAATTTCTGACTTCGTTGCGATGATGAAGGTAACTGGAGATCCCGGGAAAATGGTGGCGGTTCAGAGGAATCTCAGCAAATTTGGGATAAAAGAAATTGCTAGGACCGGCAAGGTAATAATGTGAATGATATTATGAAACCAAAAAAAAAAAAAGAAAGAAAAATTCTGAGGAAATTATGTAGATAAACAAAATATACTATATCAGAATTAATCCATACAATCTGACCCTGGATAATAGATTCAGAATTTGTTACTTTTTTTGCAGATTGCTCTGCGGCGTGAGAAGATGGGAGAAACTGCTCCCTTCTGGAGGTTTTCTGCAGCTTCTTACCCTGATCTTGAGGGTACGATGGCTACAAGTTCCCTTCTTAGCTCTGCAGATAGAACACTAAATAGCACTTTGGAGCAATCATCTGGAGTATGTATACACCTTTTTTTTGAGCTTTAAATGATGATAAAGTTCTACAGCATGTAATTTTTCTGACTTGTAAATGCTCGAGTATCATGCTTCTATTTGTATATGCTGAATGAGATTCTAATAAGTTTTGATTGTGTCAAGGGCGATGTTTATCCTGTGGAGCGATACGAGAACTTCACTGTAAGTCAAGTTCTTGATGCACACTGGGGCGTTCTTGATGATGAAGATGTAAGTGCAATCTCTGATTTGATATCTAAAACCTATTGATTTAAAAGATCTAGAAGTATTTTCGGCAAACCTTGCTGTAAGGCAATATTTAAATGATTCGAGAAAAGTTGGTGCTGAGGAGCAAAGATCAAACTAACCTTGTTTTATTAAACTAAAGAGCTGGAGTTTTCTCTTTTCTTTTGTAGTTCTAAAAGTCTGGTGCAATAAAGATTTTGGTCGAGTTTTTAATTGATCTTCGTACAGTTTTTTTAGATGTTTGGTTGTAGATCCTTCTCTCTTGTCATTGTAACAGAGAGTATATAAATGCTTACATCTAACAACCAATTTTTGTTGGTCTAGTCGACTGGCCTTCGCTCGCACACTCTATCCATCCTTGTAAATGATTCCCCTGGCGTCCTCAACATTGTAACAGGAGTATTTGCTCGCAGGGGCTACAATATTCAGGTCTCTTCTTCTCAAAAAGTTATTTGTCTTTCTTTTGTGGGTATAATTGCTTGTACTAATTGCTAATGCTTGCACTAATTGCTTAGAGCTTCATCATTGTTTTCAGAGTCTTGCTGTTGGTCCAGCAGAAAAGGAAGGTATCTCTCGTATTATGACAGTCGTTCCTGGAACTGATGAATCTATCGGCAAGTTGGTACAACAGCTCTACAAGCTTATTGATGTTTATGAGGTGAATCATACTTGGAAAATTCATGCAATTCAAATCCAACCAAACTAATGGAATGACTTTTTGCTCCCAAAAGCATTAGCTAGGTGCCTAGGCCTTTGGGAAATAAAAAAGTAAAAACAATGTACAAATACCTTAACTAATCATACAGTCACTTTAATTTCAAAATAAAAAAAATCCGGTGAACTTTGTTAATGTTATAGTAAATTCCATCAGAAAACTGTTAAGTTTTGATGGCGAGGTACTTAAATCAAAATAGCTATAATGTTAGGTAGTAAAATCAAATATTTGAAAATTCAGGTACCCCTTACAAAATGCACTATAGTTCAGGTAAGGTCTGTACATTGTTACCAACAAAATTTTCTGGCTATTTTGCTGCAATGCAAAAAGCTGCTGGTACTTCTTCAAACAACTCTACTCACTTTTGCAGAAGCTTCAGCTGGGCCAAGCAGTTTAAATATTTTATTAGGAAATATACTAATCTGAAAGCAAGTTGTATTCACCCTCCCAGGTCCAGGATATAACGCACTTGCCTTTTGCTGAGAGAGAATTGATGCTTATTAAAGTTGCCGTAAACACTGCTGCTCGGAGAGACATCCTAGACATTGCTGACATCTTCCGTGCCAAAGCTGTTGATGTATCTGATCACACAATTACTCTTCAGGTATTATCTTTTGTACAAATTTCAGATTAAGATGTTCCATATTTTTGGGAATTATCTGTTCATTTGATTCGTCTTTTCTTCATGTCGAAGTGCCTCAGTTGTTACAATCATAGCTGGTGTAGGAGGTATCTAATTTGATGTGTGTGTTGTTTAAAGAATCATGCCAAGCCAATATATATCATCATTGAAGTTGAGCCAATTCTTCTACTATGCACTTACTAATAAATAACTTAAGAGCTAGAAATGTGACAAGAAATAAATAGAAAAGCCAATATCTCTATCTGGCTAGCCCATTTCGCATGTACACCTTCTGGACATCACATTGAATCATCAGCTGGATTTTCCCATGTTTAGTGATGGGAAATTCCTACCAATTACTTATTAAGCACAGCTACTAGCTTCTATTACTATTGAAAATTATTCAAATTCCATTTAATTAAGGTCCGGCTAATTACATGCAGCTTACTGGAGATTTGGACAAGATGGTTGCGTTACAAAGGTTGTTGGAGCCTTATGGCATCTGCGAGGTTTGTTTCTGGACTCGCAATATTTGGATCTTTGCTTTTTTTCCTTTCGATTTTTTAATACCGATAAAACAGTTCATTATAAGGATATAATAATCGGGGCAATATATATCGCCTGCTAATGCTAACTCTTTCCATTACAAAACTGCTGATGTATGCTTTTCGTATCAAAGGGTTGCTGCAAATAGATTTTTCCATGTTCTGTAGACCCAGAGTTTCAATTGCACTTTTTTCCTTGTAATTTTGTTTACCGCTTCAGACAATTAGTTTACCGCATATTTCTGCTTTCGCAGGTTGCAAGAACTGGTCGGGTTGCGCTTATTCGTGAGTCAGGGGTTGATTCTAAGTATCTCCGCGGGTATTCTCTCCCGTTGTAATCTTATAAAGAATAAGCTAAGTATGAAGACATTAGATGCATGTTTGCTTATTGTTCCTCTTTCTTTTCCCTCCTCTTTTCAATTTCGAGTAGGTTTCTTTTCCTTTTTTCTCCCCCTGTTTGTCGTTTCGAACGGACTTGTCTCTACGACATGCGCAAGTACTAAATTTAGTAATAAGTTCTTGCTTCAATAAGATTATGTTCGCCCTGTAATTGTTGTGATTTCCTGTTCAATAAATAAGTCAAATTCATAATTTGTGCATAAAAATAACTTACTAGCATTTATTCAACCCTGAAAAATTATGATGTAAAGAATCTAGTGGTAATGTGACACAGTTTGTAATTTTTTTCGATCTATTGGATTTTTTTTATCTTCCCTCATTTGCCATACTAAACTAGCCATTAATTTGGGAATAGTTTGTAGCTTTGTTTGGTATATTTTTCCCTTAAAAAAACTCTTATCATCAACATGCTGATGTTTCTTTTTTAAGTGCTGTTGTATAAGTAGTTTGTTGCTTTTCGTAATCGAAAAACTGAAACTGTTTAAGAAGATCGAGGAGGAGGGTTTAGCGACGATAAATTCTCGCACTTTTGCGACATCTTAATCTATCCAATTCATTCAAATCCAGTTATGTGTCTCAACTGGGGGTACCAAAAAAAAAAGCAGCAGCAGTTTTGTTAACAGCATCAAAAACACCTTCACAAAACCCAGATACTTTTTTTCTCCTCTTATTTCACACCTCATGAATCAGGGAACAGAACACCAACACAAACCTCAACAAAACACATTTCCTACACCAACTTGTGAGCACAAAGCATGAGCCACACACAGCACAGAAAAAGGAAGAAGAGTTTTCACTCCTTCGCGACGGCGACCAACTGCTTCCCGACATTCCGGCCCTCGAAGAGGCCGGTCAGCGCCGCGGGCGCCCTCTCGAGCCCTTCAGCCACATCCTCGACGTAAGTGATCCGCCCTTCCTTCAGATGCTGCACCATCATGTCCTCGAACTTCTGGTAGCTGCTCGCGTAGTAGTCGAACACCACGAACCCTTCGATTCGCAGCCGCTTCGGCACCACGCAGAACAGGTTGTGCACGCCCTCGTGCTTTTCGCGGTTGTACTGCGAGATCATTCCGCATGCCGCAATCCGGCCGTGGTTCCTCATGTTGAGGAGCACGGCGTCGAGCATCGGCCCGCCCACGTTCTCAAAGTATATGTCGATGCCGCGAGGAAAGCACCTAGCGGCGGAAACATCGAAAGGAAAGGAGAAAGATGTTATCCAAAAGATGGATATGTTTGAATAAGAAGGCGCGGGAATGATATGCAACATTACATTCGCGCGCGGGGTTTGCGAGGCGTTTGGTTACTCAGAAAAGTTTTTTTTTTTTTTTTAATGAGAAATGCTTTTCTCTACTGTTTTTGTTTTCTGGATAAAAAATTCTGCGAGCCAAAGCTTGTTTAGTATCTTATATCGAAATTTTCGAAGGAAAAGGCATCAAATTATCACCAAATACCCCAACCAAGTTTGCATATTAAGCACCTTATTAATGCTGCATTCAAGTCCTGCTCCTTCTTATAATTGAAGGCACCATCAAAACCAAACTTGTTCTTCAACAGATTCACCTGATTACACAGTGAATTGAGAACATAAAGGACAAGATTAGTTAAAGAATCTGGTGCGTATGAAGTTACGTTTTTAGTTTACCACCGCTATCTAAGTACACGTACATCTAAGTCGTGTCAATACAATTGTAAACACATAATCAAACACATAATAAGGCACAGACTAATGATCAAGACAAGGAGAAAAAAATTATATATATATATATAAAAGTTCAAAGGNTTCTAAGGCTACTCTAATCTTAGCACGTGTTAAAAGTTTTTAGCTCTATTACATCTTATATATAACATCATCTGGATCTTATATTTTTTTACGTCTTTAAGTCCTCAACACAATCACACACACATCGAAAAGATCATCAGGTAATGTGAGACTCGTCTCACTAGTCTTATCATTCCGACTATGCCTCAGTCAAGACTAATCTCATACTTTCGGTTGGTAATTGGCTATGATATCAAATATAACGATCCAACAAGCTACCGGTCTAAAATATTTAATCCCAGTTATTAATACTAGTGTTTATGGTCTTTTACATATCCAATCATATTTTTATTTTTATTCGATGCGGGGCTATTGGAATATCACAGATTCATTGTATTCATAGTTTCAAAGAGAAATGAACTTAAAATGCAGACCTTCTCATCAGAACCAGCACTGCCGGCAACATAGCAGCCCGTCAGCTTCGCGAATTGCCCGACAAGCTGGCCGACAGCACCTGCAGCTGCCGATACGAAGACTTGCTCGCCTTCCTTCGGTTTGCCTATCTCATAAAACCCGACATACGCCGTAAAACCCGGCATGCCTGAAAAGAAACACAGCAAAAGTTAAGCAGCCAAGGCCACACAACAGACAGGAAATGAGATTCTGACAGGCTTAATTTCGTCAGAAATTTCAATCAAACTAACAATTGATTCACTGCTAAAACTGAGATTCTGAAACTCCACAGTAACAGCTCTTTTGTTATCTAAAAACAGTTTGTTTTCGTCGCGTTAACTCCCTTTGGAATGATTTTACGTCATTTTTCGAAGCTCATGCGGCGATTTCAAATCGCGCTAAAGTTTCAGATACGTCAGACGCTTTTTCCACAACATTTGCTGAACTAGTCCAATAAACTTGAACTAAAGTTTCAATTACTGAATTAGTTGAGTTGAGTAGCTACAAATTTGGAGAACATTGAATTAAATACATACCAAGAACACCAGTGTAATAGGAAAGGGGGATCTCAGGGTGATTGATCTTGAAAAGGACCTCAAAATTTGTGATGACACTGTACTCCTCCCATCCTGTTGTGCCCCAGGCAAGATCACCTGCTTTGAACTCTGGATGGGTAGAGTCCACCACCTTGAACACACCATAACCTGTTATCACCTGTTCCAGCAAAATGAAAAAAGGGGGAAATTGAGTGCACAAATTTAAATAAATCTGCACTGATGGAAAAATTAAGTTCAAGAGTACACTAAAAATAAGTAGTCATTATCAAAAGGATTGATTAAGTGTGAAATAATACAGACGAAAACGAGCATTGTTCTCCAAAAACTTAGAGTTGAAAGAAAATTAAAAAAATTAGAATCTTGGGGCATGTTTAGTTCACCTATTTTAGACTATAGAATCGGAATGAGATTCATTGATTTCGATTGTTGTTGTTTGTTTTATGGGAATCGGATTCCGAATCCCATTCCATTCTGGAATAGGAATGACCAAATCCATTTATGGTCCAATCCGGCTTTGTATTCCGGATTCGTCCATTCCAAACTATTCAAAATCTTCCTTCATCAACACCTCCTCTCTCTTCGTTACTTTTCTATTTCTTAATTAAAATCATCTCTCAAAAATTCTAAGTTTCTATTTTGATATTCATTCCAATAATGAACCAAACATTTTTAAATGATTCGTCATTCCATTTTTTATTCCAAAGTAATCCAATTCCATTATTCATTTCTATTTCAATCGCGAACCAAACATGCCCTTAATGTAATAATTGAAATTCACAATATATATGTCTCCTTATATTTGGGTTAGTCTAAAATCCAAATAGTAAAAATTTATAGTGTAGAGCTACTATGCTATCGGAGGTATAAAGTAGGTGCCTCCGATTTTTTAGCCATTGGATCAAAGATTCTACGGTTGGGATGATAGCGGTCCCTTTAGGGTTAAGTGGTCCTCCTAGGGTTGAGTGGTCCCTATTGGTTAATAATATTAATCCAATAGTTAGAAATAATCAATATGGTTGATTTAAGGGCTAAAAAATCGAAAGCACCAACCACTTGATGTTTCCGATAGCATAGTAGTTCTACTCAAATTCTATATATATATATATATAGAGAGAGAGAATTCGGTTGGAATACTATTAATAGTAAAACGCTCTTTTTGTTATCAAGTTTTTAACCCTTGGATGAAAAATTGTAGGGTCGGGATGATATTAGTCGGTTAGAGTTGAGTGGTCCCCCTAGGGTTGAGTGGTCCCCACTGGGTTATAGTATTTAATCCAATGGTTAGAAATAATGAAAAGAGTTGATCCAAAGCTAAAAAACTAGTAGCAACAATGGAATTTTGCTACTAATAGTAGCCCAGTCCAACTCTATATATATATATATATATATATATTAAAACTATATCGAGTCGAACACAAACGAGCTGATGCCAATTCGTGTTTCGGCCTATAAAGATTTCAAGCTGAAATATTTAACTCGTATTCGACTTGTTTATTAAGCGAGCAATCAATCACGAGCTCATTTCGAGACGAACACGAGCTAGCTCAAACACTGAACTGAATTGCCGGCCCTATATTATATTACCAAAAAATCCAATCCTATAAAAAATGACCCAGAAAAATCAGCTGAATTTGTTATTGGTAAAATTCATGGAGACCCCTCATCTATAGGCCATTTTGAAATTACCTATAAATTAAATTTCATGAACCAGCTGAATTTATTATTATGATTTTAAAAATTTACAAAATTTATTTTTTAAAAATTTTAAATAAATTTTAAATACTCTAATCATGTTTGCCCAGTCTGTTGGTATCCTTTAGTAAAAGGATAATTTTTTTTATTTATAAGTTAAAATAGTTATTTAATATATTATCATATATTTATACTCAATTTATCTAAAATCGTGTAACAATTTGAAATATATTGCACTAAAAAAAAATCTCTTTAAAACATTTTTATGATGTTATATTTAAAATACCAACAACTATATAAAACCTCTATTTAAACATATACAAATATTAAGCATATATATATATATATATATATATATATATATANAATTTAAATAAATCTGCACTGATGGAAAAATTAAGTTCAAGAGTACACTAAAAATAAGTAGTCATTATCAAAAGGATTGATTAAGTGTGAAATAATAAAACGAGCATTGTTCTCCAAAAACTTAAAGTTGAAAGAAAATTAAAAAAATTACAATCTTGGGGCATGTTTAGTTCACCTATTTTAGACTATGGAATCGGAATGAGATTTATTGATTTCGATTGTTGTTGTTTGTTTTATAGGAATCGGATTCCGAATCCCATTCCATTCTGGAATGAGAATGACCAAATCCATTTATGGTCCAATCCGGTTTTGTATTCCGGATTCGTCCATTCCAAACTATTCAAAATCTTCCTTCATCAACACCTCCTCCTCTCTCTTCGTTACTTTCCTATTTCTTAATTAAAATCATCTCTCAAAAATTCTAAGTTTCTATTTTGATATTCATTCCAATAATGAACCAAACATTTTTGAATGATTCGTCATTCCATTTTTTATTCCAAAGTAATCAAATTCCATTTTTCATTTCTATTTCAATCGCGAACCTAACATGCCCTTAATGTAATAATTGAAATTCACAATATATATGTCTCCTTATATATTTGGCTTAGTCTAAAATCCAAATAGTAAAAATTTATAGTGTAGAGCTACTATGCTATCGGAGGTATAAAGTAGGTGCCTCCGATTTTTTAGTCATTGGATTAAAGATTCTACGGTTGAGATGATAGCGGTCCCCTTAGGGATAAGTGGTCCCCCTAGGGTTGAGTGGTCCCCATTGGTTAATAATATTAATCCAATGGTTAGAAATAATCAATATGGTTGATTTAAGGGCTAAAAAATCGAAAGCACCAACCACTTTATACTTCCGATAGCATAGTAGCTCTACTCAAATTTATAATATATATATATATATAAACTATATCGAGTCGAACACAAACGAGCTGACGCCAATTCGTGTTTCGGCCTATAAAGATTTCAAGCTGAAATATTTAACTCATATTCGACTTGTTTATTAAGCGAGCAATCAATCACGAGCTCATTTCGAGACGAACACGAGCTAGCTCACAAACACTGAACTGAATTGCCGGCCCTATATCATATTACCAAAAAATCCAATCCTATAAAAAATGACCCAGAAAAATCAGCTGAATTTGTTATTGGTAAAATTCATGGAGACCCCTCATCTATAGGCCATTTTGAAATTACCTATAAATTAAATTTCATGAACCAGCTGAATTTATTATTATGATTTTAAAAATTTACAAAATTTATTTTTTAAAAATTTTAAATAAATTTTAAATACTCTAATCATGTTTGCCCAGTCTGTTGGCATCCTTTAGTAAAAGGATAAGTTTTTTTATTTATAAGTTAAAATAGTTATTTAATATATTATCATATATTTATACTCAATTTATCTAAAATCGTGTAACAATTTAAAATATATTGCACTAAAAAACAATCTTTTTAAAACATTTTTATGATGTTATATTTAAAATACCAACAACTATATAAAACCTCTATTTAAACATATACAAATATTAAGCATATTTATATATATTTATAAAATTTAAAATTAATTTACATTTATATTTAGTTGATATTAATTACTACTAATTCGGTGCGTGCGTGGCACCGGGATTAAAGCAAGTAAATAAATAAATAAATAAATAAATAAATAATTAATTAAATTTTGGTACCTGGCCGGGGACGAAGTCGGGTACGTAGGAGGGCTCGTCGTGCTTGGTCATCCGCGACCGCATATAGGGGTCGCAGGATAAGTACAGGTTCTTGACGATCATGGCCGTCGATCCCTCGGGCGCCTTCAATCGGACGGTCTCCGTCACCACCCCCATATCCCCCTCCGTGGGGATCCCCGTAACGTAGTTTTTTAGCACCACCTTCTTGTTTCCCACAACCTCCCCCATTTTTTTTTTTTTTTTTTTCTCTCTCTCTCTCTCTCTCTCTCTCTCTCTCTCTAAAACTCTTTCTTTCTCTTGTGTCCGCACAATTGTGTGGACTTGGGGACTGCAATTTATAGGAGGATAGAGAGGTAAAAATGTATGGATAGTCCCTCTACTATTCCGATATTACAAAATAGGTCTCTATTCTTTTTATCTGAAAATGTATGTATGGAGTAGGGATGTTAATAGGTATGGATGTCCGAAATTTTATCCGAATCTGAATCCGAATGAAACGGATATATCTGATGCTAAATGGATATGGATTCGGATATGAATATCAAAAATAAAAATCCGACGAATATTAATTCAGATATGGATTTTGACGGTACCCGATCCGAACCCGAACCCGACCCAAACCCGAATTTATTTTGTATTATATATAATATATATATAAAAATTTGATGTTATATTTGAATTTGTATTTTAAAAATTTAGATTTAACATAATATATTTTGAAATATTGGAAAAAAAATAATTGTTTTGGGTTCGGGTTTCGAATTTTTGGTCGGGTTCGGATTTGGATATGGATTTTTAAAATCCGTCGGGTTTCGGTTTGAGTCTCGGGTCTCAGGTTTGGAGTCGGATTCGGTCCGAATTTTGAAAATTCGTCTCGAATTCGATCAGTTGACATCTCTAGTATGGAGCGTATCTGAAACTACGATTTGTTTCGATTTGACTATCTAAATAAATGTACCTCGCTCGCATTTATTTATTCGGTAACATTTCTCTTCCAAAATTCAAATTATACGATCAAGCTGCATCAATCAATCAGACTCAAATGTACCAACCTTAATATTTTATGTGAATGAATGTGCACATTATTATTATTATTAAAAGGGTTAATTATACTAGTAGTCCCCAATCTTTTCATCAATTTTCACTTAGGTCCCCCATCTTTTTTTTTTGCAATTAAGTCCCTAATCTCTTGATTTTATTACAATTAGGTCCCAATCGTTAAAAAATCTGTTAAAATTAACGGAATCACCACGTCAGCGCCTATTTGGCATACTTTTGCATGTTAATTTAGGTTTCTAAACTTTGCACATTTTTTGCTTTAATCTCTAAAAATAAAAATTTTAAATTTTAAATTTAAAATAAAAAATAATATTAAATTTTTTTTGCAATCCGTTGACACAACGCTACCGTGGTGCTGACATGGTGCCTCCGTGGCGCTGACATGGTGCTGACGTGGGCTTTTTTCGTCAATTTTAATATTTATCTAACGGCTGAAACTTAATTGAAATGAAATTAAAAGATTAGGAACTCAATTACAAAAAAAAAAGGTTAGGGACCCAAGTGAAAATTGGTGAAAAAGTTAGGGACTACAGGTGTAATTAACCCTTATTAAAATTATAAAACTAATAATAACTGCATGCAATTTATGTATTACGGACGTCATGGAACACGTCATGGACTCGTGTCCAGCTGGAACACGTTGTGAACGTGTGTTTGATGGCAAGTCTACAATACATTCAATTAAGGGTTATTCAATTAATTTATATTTTAGGATAAGGGTCTATATACCTTCTTGTTTATTTCTAAGTGAAATAAATGAAGCGGGTATCATGCTATCTATCTCTCTCTCAAAATATATATATATATATATATCTCAAAAAATAGAGCACCATTTTTTTTGAATATTATTAAGTGTACCCTAAATTAGAAATCCTAGTAAATTCTAGGCTAAATTATAGAAAATCTCCATGTAATAACTCGCTTTCTCGCTTTCCCCCCCTGACATTTAAAAACCTACACTTTGCCCCCCTGTAAAATGAAAAATGTTCACAGGAAGGATTACGGTGTGTAAAATAACCATTTTGCCCCTCGCCATTGTCGTCTTCTTTCCCATCTTCCTCAGCCGTCCCTTCGTTCGACCGCGATTCCCACCTCAATCGGCCGCGATTTCTCTCCATTTTCTTCTCCATCTGCTTTCCTTCTCCTCCTGCACCCTCGCCGCCCTCGATTTCGGCGACAGTAGGAGAAAACTGAAGTGGGCGACAGTAGGAGGAGAGCAAAAAAGGCGAAGGCAAGGCGGCGAAGGACGGCGAAGGGGATGTGGGTGAGGGCGAGGCAGTGGAGGACGGGTAGAGGTGGAAACTAGCCGAGCTCGAGCGAGCTTATGTCAGCTCAAATTCTGCTTGAAATTAATTTCGAGCCTAAATCTAGGCTCAAGCTCGGCTTGAAATTAATTCGAGCCGAGCTCGAGCAAGCCTAATTTCGAGTCGAGCCGAGCTCGAGCTCTAAACGAGCCGATTGAAATTCTCGACATTATATAATCAATAGTTTAATTTTTATATAATATCACCTATAATTTGATGCAACATGTTCAATAGTTCAAAATACAAAATAATTGTAAGAAATGTGAGTTAGGGTGACTACAGAGAGAGAGAGAGAGAGAGGGGGGAAAAATTAGGGATTTGAAAATTTGAATGTTATCATGTTTTAGGGTTATGTGCAACAGTGAAAGTCTGAAAGAGAGAGTATGTTATGTAATTTAGAGTTGGTTTCAATTGCACGGTTGTACTTGTTGGGTTTATTTTATGGGCCAACAATAATGGCCCAAATTAAATTAAAACCTATATATAATTAAAATACATTTTATATATATATATATATATATATATATTCGAGCTTTCGAGCTTTTCGAGCCTAATTCGAACGAGCCGAGTAATACTCAAGCTCGGCTTGAAATGAATTTCGAGCCTTTTATTTTGTTCAAGCTCGGCTCATTTAATTTCGAGTCGAGCTCGAGCGAGCCGAATATCGAGCCGAACACGAGTCGAACGCGAGCCGGCTCGCTCGTTTGCCAGCCCTAAGGACGGGGAGGCGGCGAGGCGGCGGCGAGGTGGCGAGCCGGAGGGAGGCGAAGCAATAGGGAGATAGCGGAGGGGTATTTTCAGCATAAAAATATATTTTTTAACGGAACCCTAACGGTAGGGGGTGAAGTGTACATTTTTTATTTTACAGGGAGGCAAAGTGTAGATTTTTAAATGTCAGGGAGGAAAAGTGAAAAAACGGATTATTACAAGGGGGTTTTCTGTAATTTAGCCTAAATTCTATAATTAATTCTATGTTGAATCATATTTGGGGTAATAACTTGGTGAGTTTTGTTGCCTACATACAATTTTAACTTTATTAAAGCATGTAACTCCTTTTGTTACTAGGAGTATTTAAATATTTTGTTAAAAAAAAAATTAATAGTAATAAGTTTTCATCCTTAACAAGTTATAGGAGCATAAAACACCCTATCAAACAAGTATAATGAAATTGTGATTTTATGCAACTATGATTAGTTCTGTTATAGTTTTTTTTCTTATATCTTATTTGGGCCCCGAGTTGGTGCAGGTAATGATTGTCTAGTCTTTGAAATTTTATTTTCTTTCTTTAATAAAAAAAAATCAATTAATATCAATTTTAAAGACGATAGTGTCCGCTATAATGCACCTAAATAAATAAAAAAAAAACCTGTATATCCGCTTAGTCTTTTTATTTATTTATTTATTTATTTTTTGGTTGTTGCTTCGTATCTATTTCCCAACTATCTAGGTTAAGTAGTCAATTTGACTATTTTACTAATTACCATTTTCATCTAATTAATTGGAAGGGAGAGATTCCAATCATGAACAGCTGAATCGGAGGTAGCCCGAATATAGCGGGATTAACCGGATACTTGCGAGTATCCGGGAAGCATTAACTTCTTAATCTCTAGTCCTTTTAAGTCTATTTAATTAGACTAGTAAATAGGCTCATTTTCTTTTTATTTATTTAAATTTTTTCGTTTTTTCGTTGTTCATTTTTTGGGAAAACACTTCTCAAAACTTCAAAAATATTTTATTTATCCCTATTTTTTTTTTTCTTTCTAATATACCCTTCATATGTTTCTCCGTTATTCTAAAGTACCCTTGCAGTTACCACATGTTAAGCTAACTTAAGTTAAATATGAGTTAAATATCTATCACAATTAAAAAGAATTAAAATGCCACTTTTGTTCTTAACTTAAGGGCAAATAAGAAATGTTGGTGACGGTAGAAATGTATATTTGAAAAGATCAAAAAATAAAATATTTTTTGTGTCCCAAATTTAAGGGCAAATAAGAAATATTAGTGATGGTAGAAGAATATATTTGAAAGGATAAAATAATAATTTTATAGAAATAATAGAGTTCATTAACAGATTTTAACTCTAGAAGTATATTTGAAATAAGTTGGAACATAAAAAGAATATTTTCAATATTATCCTTCTAAGAGNTGTAAAATGACCATTTTGCCCCTCGCCATTGTCGTCTTCTTTCCCATCTTCCTCAGCCGTCCCTTCGTTCGATCGCGATTCCCACCTCAATCGGCCGCGATTTCTCTCATTTTCTTTTCCATCTGCTCCCCTTCTCCTCCTGCACCCTCGCCGCCCTCGATTTCGGCGACAGTAGGAGAAAACTGAAGTGGGCGACAGTAGGAGAAGGGCAAAAAAGGCGAAGGCAAGGCGGCGAAGGACGGCGAAGGGGATGTGGGTGAGGGCGAGGCAGTGGAGGACGGCGAGGCGGCGAGGCGGCGGCGAGGTAGCGAGCCGGAGGGAGGCGAAGCAAGAGGGAGATAGCGGAGGGGTATTTTCGGCATAAAAATATATTTTTTAACAGAACCCTAACGGTAGGGGGTGAAGTGCACATTTTTTATTTTACAGGAGGGCAAAGTATAGGTTTTTAAATGTCAGAAAGGAAAAGTGAAAAAGTGGGTTATTACAAAGGAATTTTATGTAATTTAGCCTAAATTCTATAATTTATTCTCTGTTGAATCATATTTGGGGTAATAACTTGGTGAGTTTTGTTGCCCACATACAATTTTTAACTTTATTAAAGCATGTAACTCCTTTTGTTACTAGGAGTATTTAAATATTTTGTTAAAAAAAAAAATTAATAGTAATAAGTTTTCATCNGAAAGAGAAATAGAGTCAAGGTTAGAAAGAATGAGAGGGTTGAGATTTTAGAAAAGGAGAGGGAGAAATAGCTTAATTTAGAGAGAGAAAAAGAGTTGAAGTTTAGAAAAAAGAGAGAGAATATAGGTTAGAAAGAGAAAGCATAATTAAAGAAGTAGAAAGAGAAATAGAGTCAAGGTTAGAAAGAATGAGAGGGTTGAGATTTTAGAAAAGGAGAGGGAGAAATAGCTTAATTTAGAGAGAGAAAAAGAGTTGAAGTTTAGAAAAAAAAAGATAAGTTTAGAGAGATGAGGTTAGAGTGTAAAGAAAAATAATACCAACTATCTGGCGGGTGGGAAGAAAAAAAAGATTAGACATATTATAATTACTCTAATCCATTAATAAAAGGATACCCACCATTCCTCAAAGAAATGAGATTAGTACTTTAGGATGCATCTCATTTCCAAGTAAATCTAGTATTACTAACTAGATTATTTAGTGCGTTTAGTCAAATACCGTCATATTTTTTTATTCCTATTGGATTACTAGGAATCTTAAAAGGATAGCGCGAACCAAACGCACCCTTAAGGAGATTTTAGATATCTCTTTTAGAGATAATTGCCTATATACTTCTTAAAACTTCGAAAATATTTCATGTGTCCTTACTTTTGTTTTTTTTTTCTTTTCAATATACTCGTCATATGTTCCTCTATTATTTCAAAATATCCCTACAATTACCACCCCTTTAAGTTAACTTAGCTTAAACATGAGTTTAATAGTTATCAGAGTTAAAAAAATCAAAATATCTTTTTTGCCCTTAACTTAAGAACAAATAAGAAATATTGGTGATGGTACAAAAGCATATTTGAAAAAATCAAAAAATAAAATACTTTTTGTGTCCCAAACTTAAGGGCAAATAAGAAATATTAGTGATGGTAGAATGATATATTTGAAAGGATAAAATAGTAATTTTATAGAGATAATAGAGTTCATTAACAAATTTTAACTCTAGAAATATATTTGAAATAAGTTGGAAGATAAAAAGAATATTTTCAATATTAGCCTTCTAAGAGAAGTAAATCAGAAAATCGGAAACCGAAAACTTTTCAGAAGTATATAAACAATTGCTCTCTCTCCATATATATATATAAAATATAAAATTATAAATATTTTAGCTTTTTGATAAATATATATAATTTTTTTTAAAAAATAATATAAATACACTATATATGGTGGAGAATTTTTTTTTAAAAATATATCAGCTATTAATAAAAATTTTATTAAATTTCATTGATATGAAAAATATAATAATAATTTAACAAAATTATTATTTTATTAATTTTGTTTATGTTGCGTTCGTGTTCTAACTTTTTTTAGAAATTATCGAGTCGTATTGTCCGAATAGTATCGTGCCGTGTGTTCTATTTCGTGTCTCCAATCGCTTTGCTCGAATCGTATCATGTCTCGTGTTCTATATTCGTGTCCATATTTGTGTCCAGATACAGAGTTGGTTATACGTGGATGGGACGCAACAGCTACTTTTTTATGTATGTTTGGAAAAAGACACCAAAAAGTGCAAATTTCCAGTGTGTTCTGAATGTTGGTGGAAAGTTTTAGATAAAATTAGTTAATTTTTTTAAAAAATATTAATAAAATTTTAACTAATTGATTTTAAACTCTGGTCAGAATAAATGTAGATTTTAAAATATAATTTAAAATTTTAAGCTTGAATGTAAATCTGGAACGAGGAGTATGTTTCCAGATTTAAGATTAGAATAAATCTGAATCATATAATTTATTTAAAATATAGTGAAAACTTTAAATATGATTCTTGTGGTTTCACACTTTCTTATTTTATTTTTTTATTATCGATGTCACTAGTTTTTTTCCTTAAATTAGTGACAAAGTTAAAACTAAAGAGTACTAAAGTGAATTTTTGATAAATCTAGAAGAGATATCTGAAGTTTTTTGTATATAATTTAATAAAATATTAATGAAAAAGCGAATAAAAAGATAAAAATAAAATCACAAGACACTAACTTGATATATTTTAAACTATAGGGCACTAAAGTGAGAAAGTGCGAAACCACGGGGGTGACATTTGAAGTTTATCCTAAAAGATATATATGAACTCAATAATAGTAGGAATAAAATATGCAATGTAATAAAAAATAGTCAACAAATATATGGTGCATTTATATACAGATGCATTGTGGAATAAGCAAGTATTATAGTAATTATACTAATTTTGTGTTTAGATGAGAATCGAAAAATTGTAAGGGATAAAAAAAAAAAATTATGTTTGGGTGATTGGTTTGCAATAGTAAAAATAAAAATAATTATGATTGAAAAAGTTAAATTCATTAATTAATTAGTTAATTATTAATTTTACAAGACAAATAATTAATTAGTCGATTATAAAAATTAACTGCATTAATTAATAATATTTTATAATTAATTATTTATTTTAATTATTTATAACTTAATTAGTAGATGAAGGAATAGTAATTTTTAGGGAGAATAAGAGGAATAAATCTCTCTTTATCTCTCCAATCAAACATGACCTAAACTTCAATACTACCCCTGTGGTTTCACATATTCTTACTTTAGAATCCTATGATTTAAAGTGTATCAATTTAGTCCCATGCGGTTTCTTTTTTTTTTTTTTCTCATCAGCTTCTCTGTTAACATTTTGTAAAATTATATACAAAAAACTTCAGATATCCTACCCAAATTTATCGAATATTCACTTTAGTACCTTTTAGTTTTAATTTTGTCGCTGATTTAATTTAAAAAAATTAGTGGAGGGGATAATAAGAAAAGTAAAATGAAACCACGGGGCACTAAATTGATACACTTTAAACTATAGGGTACTAAAATAAAAAATCACGAAACCACAAGGGTGGTATTTAAAGTTTTCCTTAGTAAATATATATGCGGAGTGGAGTGAAGTGGAGTGGAGTGAAACTTTGTTAGAGAGTTTAAGGGCTGTTAACGCCGAAGTTAAATGTTGGAGGGCCAAAATGAAACTTTTCCAATTTATGAATTTATAATATCAAAAATTTAATTTCTTGGTGATTTTGTACAAAAGAATTGAATAGGATTAGGACTAAAAATAGATTAGGAACAAATATAATCAAATTTCGTGTTTGGAACTTCTCCGATGAGGAATGGATGGTGTAATAAAATTATAAATTTAAACCAAAAATCAAAATTGAGAACCTAACTTTGAACTTGAGTTGAACTTTTAAATTTGATTCAAAACTTAGGTTTTCAATGAAAATTGAAAATAAAATTAGGAGTCAAGAAGTTTCGAATTCGAATTAAAAATTTTCATTGAGGTAAATTTGAATTGAATTTTCAAATCAAAAATTTATATTTGAATTTCAAAATTTTGAATTTGAAATTTATTTTTTGATGAAATTTTGAAATTTTTAGGCTAAAACTTGAATAAATTGAGAGGAGTAGCAATATTCAAATTAAACTGTGAGAGAGAGGTGGAATAATTTTTGTTAAATCGAAAATTATTTTTGTAGAACCTGAAATCAAAACTAAATTAAAAAAATAAAAATTTAAAACGGTGACCAAGCCCAATCGGGTACAAAAATTCAAATTCAAAACCGAACGCGAATAAAAAAATCAAAAATTTTATATCCTACAAGAAGATACACTAGATATTAAATAAATAAATATTGAATATAAAATAGTTTTTTTTATATATTAGATTTAATTCATATTCCGGTTCCTTCGGATACGGACCAAAGAAAAACGGATCTCCAATATCATACCCGTTTAGCCTAATCCAGCCTCTCAAACGTCTCATGGGCCGGCCCAATTCAATTACGGCCCACAAATTAAAACCCTAATAAACCCTAAATCGATTTCGATTTCGATTTCGATTTCGATTCTTGGTTCTTGTTCCTCGTCGCCCCCTCTTTCAATCCACACCTTCTTATCATTTTCCGGTAATTTTTGTGGATTTTATCAGTTTCTGTTTTGAATTTTTTCCTTCGGGTGTAGTAATTTTTTTTCCCTTTTTTTTTTGAACAATTTTAGTATACATAACCCTGATTTATATCTTTTCTAGGGTATTTGCGGAGAATTTTGTGTTCTAGCAATCAGAAGCTGCGTGATTAAGCTAAAGTTTCAATCATGGGTATGTAATTGCTGCAAAGGTTATATAAATCTCTCATTTTTTATGATCCGATTCGGCTTTCGAACATCTTCTCTGTCCCTGTTCTTCCAGAAAAGGTCGAAGCAAAATCCCGCAGGGAGAAGCGGAAAGAATCTCGTTTGGAAAAGAGCAGGAATCGGTTTCAATCTTGGGTTCAGCACCAGGTCCTCAAAATTTTCTTTTTTTTCTTTTTGTTAATCTCTTTTAATAGTAGCTTAGTTTGGAGTACTGTGATCTGAAGTTACTTGCAAATCAGGGGACTAAGAAGAAGAAAAATGCGGCGTTGAATGATTCAAGTCGCGGTGGTGCGGAGATGAAATTCGGCGGAAAATCCGACTCTTCGAGGAAGAGGAGGAAAAATGCTGTAGAGAGTAAATCCAAATCCAATTCCAAGTTTCAGGAGTTTCTGAGAATGGATATGGGACTGGCGGCAGCCGGAGCGGAGGAGGATCTGGAAATGGAAAGGAGGCTCGCGAAGAAGCTCAAGGTGAAGGATGGGAGATTGGCCGGTCTCGACGATGGACTAAACATGATCTTTGAAGATCTCGATCCAATTGAGGACTCCGTTGTTGTTAATGGTGGCGTAGAAGATGGCGGCAGTGAGAAGCTTCTTAGGTCGGATAAGAAGATGAGATCGAAGAAAAAGAAGAAGCCGCGAGAGAGCGAGGTAGCTGAGGAGGTGATTGCTGGAGCATCGGATACTGAGATTATTGAAGAGCCTTGTGCAGAGAAACCTGCGGCGGAGAGGAAGGCGAAGTATGTGGCCCCGCATCTGCGAGGTTGTGCGAATGCCGAGTCAGAAGAGATTTCGCAAATTCGCCGCAGAGTTAGAGGTTTCACGGTTTCGCTTCTCTCGTGTCTCCTTTCGATCCTTGTTTTCTGATTAATTGGTTGGGTCTGATTTGTTGCAGTTGTATGATTCATCGCAGGGCTTCTGAACAGGCTTTCCGAGTTGAATGTGGAATCTATCACAGAAGAAGTCGCCACAATTTTTCGAGTAAAATCCGCAATCCTGCTTCTAATTATATTCTTTTGAGCTTTATTTGTTGCATTGCTGTTGACTTTTCTGCAGTCAGTTTCTCGCAGTGTTGGCTGTCAGGTAATTGGTGATGAGGTTGTCGCTTCTTGTTCTGGCGGACCCCGTGGCAATGAACAGTGAGAGCTCTTCTATCCTCTTATCGCCTCAAATCCAAGCTTCATTATTTATACATGTTCTAGTCTAATGTAACGGAAGCATGATCTGAAAATGCTTGATTGAGCTTTCACTTGAAGAAGTACTGTTCTAGATAACAGTGCATTAGTAAACTTTTAGCAATTTAGATGCTGTTTTGAACATTGTGGCTTGTAAATGGTTTACTGGATATTAGCATTCTTATCTGCAGTTTGGAAACCTACTTTCCCAATTTCTTCATCTATAGTGCCTTGATTTTTTTTTTTATTGTTTTTTTAATCCTACATTGGGAATGCAGAATATGTGAAAGGAACTTTGAACCTTTAGTTGCTTTTTGGGGTTGCATTGTGCTTATGGTGATATGGATAATATTGCCTCAAGAGATATAAGTACTAAGTACGATTAAACTGGAAAGGTCAGACACCTGAATAAGATCTTGATAATTCTTTGTACGACTCTTTTTCAAGCACTAGAAATCTAGAGGTTGCACGCAGTCTGTAGGTTTTCTGGTATAGAAGATAATCACCTTAAGAACTTGTTTTGTAAGCAGAGATTTATGTACTTTGTATAGAAGTAGAGGAAAATACCTGTTATTTGGTTAGAATGCATGTTTTCAAATACTCAGAACGCCATCTTTTGTTTTTGCGACCTGTGAAGCCCAGTAACATCCTTTATTTGGAGTATTGCATGTGTTAATCTAGTTTTCTGTTTACAACCTTAGTGTTTTCTGAAGTATGGTGCTAGATTACCCAATTGATTCAAGATGTAATCTGCTGATATTGTTTCATATAATATGTGTATTTGTCTGGTTCTTCTATTTAGTCATAAAGTTATTTAATAATTACATGATTCTCTAAATCTCTTAGATCAAATTATTAAATGATATGATTTTCTTTTATTCACGAGGAAATGCTTCTATTCGTTGTATCAAGTATTTCTTACCAGATTAGTAGTATACCCAGTTTGCAGTCATAGCAATAACACGGATACTTTTTCTCTCTGTAGGTACGGTGCTGTATTCGCAGCCTTTGTTTCAGGTATGGCATGTTTAGTTGGGGTTGACTTCAGTGCGAAGCTCCTTGCTTCCCTTGCTAAATCATTTGAGGTATAGCCGAAACATACCATGATAATCATCATCCTTTGTTTTGGGTATTATAGCCATTATGAATTTCAATGGTTTTTCTAGAAAATAAGTTTCGAACTTTTCCTGATTAGCATTTCCGTTTGCCTTTTAGGATGAATACTCGAAGGAAGACAGCCTATCTTTGCGGAATCTCACCTTACTATTGTCGTACTTGTGCATATTTGGTGCTTGTTCGAGGTTTGATGGCACAACTACTATTTTTCTATGGATGCTTATATTTTATTTATATGTGCGTATGCCTAATCACAAGCAATCAATATCGGTCGTACTTGGTATAACTAGATTTTTTGCTTTCAAATATGTGATAATTGAGTTATCCTTTTCCTTTTTCCCTTTTCCCTTTTCTTACTTCTCTTCGGCCTTGTGTGCAGTGATCTTTTATATGACCTTCTTTCGGAGTTGGGCAAGCGGTTGACAGAGTTAGATGTTGCTACAATCTTGACTATCTTACAGTGTATGTTCTTGATGACTTTGGTTCATGGTTGTTGCTGTAACTTGAAATTTCAATATTGGTTATGATCTTCTTTTGATATAACCTAAACTAGACTTGTAAAGGCTGTAAATAGTTTTCTTATGAACTGAACAGGTTGCGGAATGAAACTCAGGGGCGATGATCCCAGCGCTATGAAAGATTTTGTCCTTAGCATTCAGAATAGAGTAAATGTGTTGAAATCTTATTCTGAAGGCACACAAGATGGGAATCCAAACATAAATAGTAAAAGAGTAATCTCCTTATGTCCCTACTTCCTTTTTCAAAATGCTGCTTCTCTCGAACTTGTTCATGTCTGGCTTAACTTATGTGCAGATGGAATTCATGCTCGAGACAATCTGTGATATTAAAAACAACAAAAGAAGGCTTAAAGAGGATCCTGCGCATCATACACGGTTGAAGAAATGGCTACAAAAGGTCCATGCGATCATCCTTTCACTGTATCATGAATAGTCCAAGTAAATCCAGGCCCAATTCTTCATTATTTGATTCTGGCCCTTTTTTTTAAAAAAAATTCTTGCTCGAACTCTTGAAGTACTACTTTTAGGTACTTGATACCATTTTTGGGCAAATTTATGGTCTATAATACTGTGCAGCCTCTTCTAGAACTTGTTGATGTGAATATCATCTTTAAGGCAAAAACACTACGCTGATTCTTTTGGTGTCTGCAGCTAAGAGCAGAAGATATCCTCTTGCGCGGGCTCAAGTGGAGCAAACTCCTCGACCCAGAGAAGAAAGGGCAGTGGTGGTTGTCCGGGGATGTAGCCCCCACAACGGAAAATATCGATGACGTGGCAACTACAATCAACATGGAGGTTTTGGAAGCACAAAAGTTGGTTCAGCTCGCGGCCGCTCAGAGGATGAACACCGACCTACGGCGGGCAATCTTTTGCATAATTATGAGTGGTGAAGACTATATCGATGCTTTTGAGAAGCTCCTGAGACTGGATCTTTCTGGGAAGCAGGTATATATGCACTTTTTTCTTTTAATCTTTTTCCCCTTATAATCATCCCTTATTTGTTATTCACCCTATTGGAATTGTGCTTCTAATTTCTTTTTTGTCGGAACACAGGATCGGGAAATTATGAGGGTCCTTGTTGATTGCTGTTTGCACGAAAAGATGTTTAACAAGTACTACACCGTTTTGGCTTCTAAGTTATGTAGTCATGACAAAAATCACAAGTTCAGCTTACAGGTGAGATGATTCTTTTGTTTCTTCTTCTGTAGATGATTATATCCATATTTTATTGCAGAGTTTGTTGTATCATGTGCAAGATATACTATGACGAGGTGTTTGAGCTCTTCATGTGATTTATGCTTGCTTTTAATAAAGCAACCTACCTAGCAATCAATGAGAAAAAATCTTTAGGAAAACGGGGTGGGTTGGTATTTTTTCGCAGCATGTGGAACATCCTCACATGCTCATCTAAGAGGAGCCTTATTATTTTGTTTTTTTCGCTCTCCCTTTTATTCCTTTCAAGAAATACAAGATACTAGAAATAACATTTTACTGCTTTTTCTGCAGTTTCTCATCTGTTCTCTTTTTGTTCTATTACTCCAGTATTGCCTATGGGATCACTTTAAAGAACTCGACACGATGGAGCTGAACCGTTCCATGAACCTCGCGAGATTCGTCGCGGAGATGCTCGCGAGCTTCTCGCTCTCCCTTGCTATCCTGAAGTCCGTAGACCTAGCCAACCCCGTGTATCTGACCCCTAAGAGGATCATGCATTTCCGAATGCTGTTCGAGTCCATCTTCGAGAACAGCGACGCCCTCGTATGGAACATCTTCACCCGCGTATCTGCCCTCCCGGAGCTCGAGATGCTGAGGAGCAGCCTCATCTTCTTCATGAAGCAGTATGTTGTCGCCGCAAACACGGAGAAGCCTTTAGCCAGCAAATTCAAGATTGCGAAGAAGGCACTTGATAATGTTGCTGGAATCCTCATGTAAAAATGCTCTACATTTTTGTAGACAAAATGCCTTTTTGTTCCTCTTTCCCTCTTTTATATCTTAAGATCAAAGATTCGCGCTGTAACTGAGGTAAATACGACCGGGTTAATCTATCTGTTATGCAGTGAAAATTATTCGAATTATGTAACATTGGTTGGGAAATGAAAGCAGAGATGTATCCTGTGTAAATTGGGTTAATTTTGTTAGCTACTACTGTGAGATTGCTCCAGGAATACAATAAGAATTGAACTTATTCAATAACCTGCATATGATTTATCCAATTCTTAGTGAAGGTTAAATGTTTCTCCATATTGAATTTGTTCATTTGTCACATGCTAATTAAATGTGTCTCTATTATTAACCAAGTAGGTTAAATCCGCGAAGTTAACTGCATGCAATGAGTTAAATTATCATCTCTTACCTCATTTTTCAATTTTACTGTATTGCTGTATCCATTATACACATGAGCATGCACGCCTGTTAAGCATTCAGCTTAAATTTCAATTTGAGGACAAATTTTGATTTGATTTTGCTTCAATTTTTTGTAGGAAATTTGAAGACTTATTTTATTTTCTAAGAAAAAAAACCAATAGGGAGACTTTAATGACAAAAACTGCTAAGATTTTTCAGAACATGTCTATTTAAATATCACTTACAACAGAAACTCACATAAGTCAAACAGATTCTGATAAGAAATGACAAAGAATTCAATTATTTCGCAAAAGGCTATTTGCAAAAAAGCATATATCTCATTCTCACTTGAAAAAAGCTAGCCCTTTGATACTATCCTTCAAATCTCTCCTAACAAATAAATATATATCATGTGTTAGTATTATCTATGACTCCTCCCCTTTAATAACAACTCCTTATTCCCTTTATTTAACTAGTTGACTTTATCACAACTCAAGTGACTTGGTTGTGGAAAAGCTAAGATATAGCTTTATTCCACTTGTAAAGTATAATAATGTAAATGGACTCAAAAAGAGCCTTAAGTCAAACACCAAGTAGGAGAGAATCAAAGTATTATTTTAGTTGAGTCATGTTGACTGACTCTTGGGTGGCCTTAAAATAGAATAATGCATCCATGAAGAAACTTATGACCAGGCAAAATTTCATAATAGTATATCTATTTGAAACTTTATGTATATAATAATAATAATATTTTAAGCTCTTATAAGAATCCGTAGGACTTTGTCTCTTAGGATCATCCAATAGCCAAAAATATAGAGAATTAAAGAAGAAAAATTTATTCAAAATTTCAAATTAATAAAGTGTTATAAAAGATCTTAGAAAATACATTTTATTTATAGCCAAACCTATTATTCAACGAAAGAATAGAGATTGTTTCATATGAATATGAATATGAACAAACACTAGTTTTAGAATATATTCCATAGATAATATAATTTCACCAAATGGTTAAAAGTAGCACTATAACGTAGGTGTTGAAACGTATGCATGCATAAGCATATAATTAACAATTTAGATTTATACGATCTCCCCTCTACTATAAATATATGTGATATAAACAACCTTACAGTTGCAAAAGAGTGGAAGAGAGTTCTTACATGGAGTAAGAGCTTTTGCCTTGTGTAGCCAAGAATGACTTGCCTATGACCTCCTTTAGGGTTAGGGTTTCTTCTTCTTCCTCCCTCGATCTCTCTCTCTTCTTTTTCTTTTTTTTTTCTTTTTTTTTTCTGAATAGCTCCTTTAGGGCTTTTGAGTGGCTCAAAAGCTCAAGATGGTTTCATGGGTCAGTCATCTTGGCTATTCATAGTGGCTCTTATCGACCGTGTGAGACCTCGATCTTCTGGACGAGCTAAGTAATTCTGATAGATCTTTCAAATTCATGAGAAAGATTACTAAGTGCCTATATATATGCATATATTTACACGCAAGATGGTTTTATGGGCCAGTCATCTTTTTTTTTTGGAATACAAAAGGTATTATCAAAGAAGACAAACCCCTTTTATATATATATATATATATATATATATATATATATATATATATACACACCAAGGGCTTGGTACTATTGATAGTATAGTAACATAATTCTATATATATAGAATTATGCTACTATAATTCTATATATATATATAGTTGAGCTAGAATACTATCGGTAGCAAGCGGGCTCCGTTGCCACTCATTTGTTTTTAATGATGGAGCCTCCAAATCGACGATCGGTACAGTTGAACATGATCTGTACCACTTGAAGTGTTTAGAAATCAAATTTCATACATTTTCGATATTGTTCTCTTATCCATCGAGTGGACAAAAAAATGAACGGCCGAAAAGGAATATTTTTTAAAAAATGATGATACGAGTCTTGTAATTAAGATCAAGAGTATAGATCTTGTTTTAAATAGTTTAAAAAACTTTCTAATAAAAATTCAATTGATTTGGATATCTTTACGCCGTTAAACGAGCGACCATTAAAATTACAAATTTTGAAACTCTTTGATCATTAGGCAAATGATGTCGAAAATGTTTGAAATTTGATTTCTAAATACTTCAGGTGGTATAGATCATGTTCAACGGTGCCGATCGTCGATTTAGAGGCTCCATCATTGAAAACAACTGGGTGGCAACGCAGCCCGTTTGCTACCGATAGTATTCTAGCTCAACTCTATATATATATATATATATATATATATAATTGAGCTAGAATACTTCTAGAAACACCAACCCCATGATGCTTCTAAGTTTCTATCCCTTGGATCTACTCCTTGATTACTAATACCCATTGGATCAAACACTATTCCAACTACCACCACCTACCAACATCATCTCAACCTCACATCTTTCCATCCAATGGCTAAAAACTCAAAAGCACCACCTTTATGGTGCTTTTGACAGTGTTCTAGCTCAACTCTCTCTCTCTCTCTCTCTCTCTCTCTCTCTCTCTCTCTCTCTATATATATATATATATATATAGTCCGGCTGCTATACTATCGGCAGTATGGAGGCTTTCGTGCTACCAAGTTGTTTTCGATGATGCGGCTTCCAAATTGACAATCGGCTCCGTTAGACTTGATCTATACTATTGAAAGTATTCAGAAACTAAATTTCAGAATTTTTCGATATTATTTGGCTAGTGTTCAAAAGGTCTCAAAATTGACAATTTTAATGGTAGATGTGATGCATTTGTAAATTTAACGGTGTAAAACAATCAAAATCAGATGAAATTTTTATAGAAAATTCTTTTTACTATTTAGAGTAAGATCAGTACCTCTGATCTTAAATTCAAGTCTTCTATCATCATTTTTTATATATATATATATATATATATCACTCCGATGATTCGTGCCTCGGAAGGCACAAAGGTCGAGCAAAAGCTACAACGCTGAAAGCTTAGCAGCTAGCCGAGGCAATTTGAACTAGATCTCATAAACCTCATGAATTTTTTATTTAAAATAATAAAAAGCTATAGTAAACGGATCATTAGTTTACTCGAGTTTTAGTTGTTTAAAGTTACCAGCATCACTCGGCAAACGTTCAAATTACCTCATCTTTATAGGTTTAGTGCACTTTAAAACTATCTTTTAAGAAATATGATATATTTTGTTCTAGTTATAGAAACTAAATTTTAAAATTACAGTATAATAATGTAAAACATTCTAAAAATAAAAGTCGGCAACTAAAACTCGGGGAAGCAAGTGATCCGTTTACTATAGCATTTTAGTATTTTAAATAAAAGATCCATGAAGTTTATGAGATCTAGTTCAAATTGCCTCGGCTAGCTGCTAAGCTTTCAGCGTTGTAGCTTTTGCTCGACCTTCGTGCCTTCCGAGGCACGAAGGCTATCGTATCATCGGAGTGAGATATATATATATATTTCTCTCTCTCTCTCTCTCTCTCTCGATCTGACGATATGATAGCCATCGAGCCTGCGGAGGCACGATGGTTCAACAAAAGTTACTACGGCGAAGGTTTAGTTGCTAGCCGAGGCAATCTGAACTAGATGTGATAACTTTCATAAACGTTTGATTTAAAGTATTAAAAAGCCATAGTAAATGGATAGTTTGCTTATCAGATTTTTACTTGCCGATTTTTATTTTTAGAGTA